>NW_027096590.1:0-40000 GCF_019320115.1 Miscanthus floridulus | reverse complement strand
GCCCTGTCTGTGAGATGGCAAATCTGAACTCTATTTACTGAGTTGCCGTGGTAGTCTATTTATACAACTCTATCTATCTGGTCCTAGTACAGTCCACGTGTTGTAACAGTAACTAGATAACATACATGGCTGACTCTACGCCGGCCACTGCATGGCTACAATGCTGCAGGTGAGCCGTGCGACGTCTGCACCTGCAGCAGCTACAGTATCACAGCAGGGGGCCTTTCGGCTCCACCTTCCCTTATTGTGCTCACACAAGGTAACAGTAGATTAGCTAACAATATTTCCCTAATCATACTGCTAACCCTTGTACCCCTTCCATACCGATCATCTCCTTCAGCTCCGTGAGTCGAAGTCGTCTGAGCGGCTTGGTGAGGACGTCCGCGAGTTGTCGACCAGTTTCAACAAACTCGATGACGATCTGTCCTCCATCGACACAGTCCTTGAGGAAGTGGAACTTTACGTCGATGTGTTTGCTTCGGTCGTGTAGAACCAGATTCTTCGCGAGGGCGATGTCGGGCTGGTTGTCCACCATCAGTGCTGGTGGGTGAGCTTCCACGCTGGTCAACTTGCCTAGCAGCTGACGTAGCCACACAACTTGGCACGCCGCTGTGGCTGCCGCTACGTACTCTGCCTTGCACGTAGATAGCGCCACCACCTTCTGTTTCAGTGACATCCATGAAATTGGGGCCGACCCGAGGAAGACGAGTACGCTAGAGGTGCTCCGTCGTCCGTCGATGTCCCCCGCCATGTCTGCATCGCTGAACACAGTGAGCTGCAGCCTACTCCCACCGGTCTTGGGAAAGATGATCCCTTGATCCACCGTCCCTTTGACGTAGCGTAGTAGCCGCTTCACCACAGCCCAGTGATCCTCCCTGTGATCCTCCCTGAAGCGACTGACGTAGCCCACGGCGAACGCAATATCCGGCCTCGTGTGGACTAGGTAGCGTAGACCGCCGACGATGCTCCGGTAGAGTGTTGCATCCACCTTCGCCGCGGTGCTGGCCTTCGTTAGCTTCAGCCGCTCCTCCATTGGAGTCTCGCATGGCTTGCACTCAGCCATGCCGCTCCGCTCCAACAGCTTGGAGGCATACGCGCTCTAACCGAGCATGAGTTCCTCCTTCCCCTGTCTCACCTCGATGCCGAGGTAGTAGGAGAGTGCGCCGAGATCGCTCATTCGAAAACAAGCCGCCATCTCGCGTTTGAAGCTGTTGATGTCCTCCGTGCGCGCGCCAGGGACAATCAAGTCATCCACATACACGCCGACCACGAGCTCTTCCTTCCCCTGTCGTCGCGTGTAGAGCGCGTGCTCGGTTGCGCACCGTTGAAACCCAAGCTCGCCCAGCGTGGCGTCAAGCTTGGCGTTCCATGCTCGGGGGACCTGCCGCAGCCCGTAGAGCGCCTTGCGCAGTCGGAGCACCCTATGCTCCTCTCCCTTGACGGCAAAACCTAGGGGTTGCCTGACGAAGACCGTTTCCGCCAGTTCGCCGTTGAGGAAAGCCGATTTAATGTCCAAGTGATGGACGCGCCAGTCCTTTGCTGCTATCAAGGCAAGTAGCAAACGGATCGACTCCATGCGCGCTACTGGCGCAAAGTCCTCCTTGAAGTCTATGCCCTCGCGCTGAACAAAGCCCCGGGTGACGAGGCGCGCCTTGTGCTTGACAATGGTGCCGAGCTCGTCCCTTTTGACCTTGTACACCCACTTCAGGCTGATCGAACGACATCTTGGAGGTGGATCGATGAGCTGCCAAATCTCGTTTTCCTCGGTCGCCTTCATCTCCTCCAGCATCGCCCATCGCCAGTTTCCATCGCGCTCGGCTAGCGCGAACGTGGGTGGTTCCTCTGCACTAACGAGTAGCAGCTCTGTGTCGTTGAGCAACCTGCTCGCCCGACCTGAGGGACCTGTGCCACCGACGATGTCGTCTAGCCTACGGAACCGCACCTCCTCACCTTTGTGGTAGGCGTCCACGAACTTAATGATGTCACTTGGAGGTGAGGCGAACTCGATCGACGTCGATGGAGTTCCCTGTTCTGCCGGAGTGCCCGACATAGCACCTGAAGTGCTCGACACTGCTTCTGGACAGCTTGTCATAACTCCTGCAGTGTTCGGCCACACTGTAGGAGTGTCCAACCTTAGTCTTGGAGTGGTCGGCACCACTATAAGACGTCTTGGCTCCACCACAGGAGTGCTCGGCACCCGTCCTGAAGTGGTCGCCACCACTGCAAAACCTCCCGGTACCACTCTTGGCGTGCTCGACATCCCTCCAGAAGTGCACGACACTCCTCTTGGAGTGCTCGGCATCCCTCCCGAAGTGTTCGGCACTGCCCCAGGAGTGCTCGACTCTACCGCCGAAGTGCTCGGCACCTCTTTCCCAGCGTCTCCACCACCGTGGATGACCAAGTGCTCGACGACGAAGGTGTTGGTGAAGCCGCCAGCTTTCCCCGTGCTCAGACTGCTCCAGTCCCAAGCCGCCTTCTCGTCGAACACGACGTCGTGCGAGACAAGCACTTTGTCTCCGCGTGGGTCGTGTCTCCGCATGGGTCGTAGAGCTGGTATGCCTTGGTACCCTCCGCGTAGCCCAGGAACATCGTCGGTGTGCTCCTATCCTCCAGCTTGGTGAGGTTCAGCTTCGTCTTCCTAACGTGGCTGATGCAACCGAATGTCCAGAGTAATGACACGTTCGACTTGCACCCATACCAAGCTTCGAACGGCATCTTGCCCGTCAGGGCCTTGGTCGGAGCGCGGTTGAGGATGAACACCGTCATGGTCACCGCCTCTCCCTAGAACTTTGCCGACATCCTTTTGGCCGTCATCATGGATCGGGCCATGCCGACTATCGTCTGGTTCCATCGCTCCACCACGCCATTCTGTTGTGGTGAGTATGGCGCGGTGTGGTGTTGCCCCACACCCTGATCCACGCAGTATGTAGCAAACTCCACCAAAGTGAATTCACCACCACGATCAGTCTTCAGCACGCGGAGCTTCTTGCCGCTCTCAGCCTCCGCGCGTATCTTGAACTTCTTAATCATCGCCGCTGCTTCGTCCTTGCTCGTCAGGAGTTGCAGCCACATGTAGCAACTGCAATCGTCCATGAGCAGGAGGAAGTACCGCCGACCATCGCATGTAGCAGGCGTGATCGGCCCGCAGAGGTCGTCGTGAACGAGCTCGAGAGCTTCCTCCGCGTGATACTTGGCCGTCTTTGGGAAAGGTAGCCTCCTCTGCTTCCCAGCCAGGCAGCTGTCACATAGCTCGCCTCCGTGCTTGATGAGGGGTAGCCCTCGGACCATCTTTCCCAGCCGACCAAGCGCGTCAAAGCTGAGATGTCCAAACCGGGCATGCCACATCCACGGTTCCTCGGAGTGCCTTAGCGCCAGGCACACCGGCTGCTCTACCTTCAGGTCGAGCAGGTACAACCGGTTCAGGAACCTCTTCACCTTGGCAAGAAGTCACTGCTCCCGGTCCCTGATCCTAAGGATGCCGTCCTTGATCAGTACTTCGCTACCACGCTCATCCAACTGACCAATGCTGATGATGCTAGAACGCAGCTGCGGGATGTAGTATACATCTGTTAGCGTGTGGTGCTCCCTGTTCTGGCATCTGAAGATGATGGTGTCGCGCCCTTGGATAGCCACCCTTGAGCCGTCACCAAACTTCACCGTACCGGTAACATCGCCATCGAGCTCAGAGAAGGATTCATTGGAGCCCGTCATGTGGTTGCTGGCACCAGAGTCTAGATACCACCGCTGCTCCTGTTTGGTGCCCACACGCCTGAGGTGAACTTGGGCGCATGGTTCGTCGAGGTTGACGGTCTTCAGGGCCCTCCTAGGTCCTTCCACCGTCGTTGCCTCTTCCTTCTCCTCAGCCTCGACGTCGTACAATGTACAGAATGTCGCCATCAGGATAGTGGCCTCATCCTCATCATCGGCTTGCGCCAGGTGAGCCTGAACCTTCTTCTCCTGCTTGCGATTTAAGCACTCCTGTGCCCAATGGCCCATCTTTCCGCAATGCCGGCAGGCGTTGGGGTCGACCACCTTCTTCTTCGAAGAAGCCCTATCGCGATGCTTGCCCTTGCCACCGTGACTGGAGGAGGCTGCCTTCCCGGAGTTCCTCCGAGCAGCCCACTCCTCTTCCGTCAATAGGAGTTTCCCGCTGTCCTTCGTTGCTGTTGCCTGCTCCAGACGCTCGTCCACCGCCCGCAGACGGCATGTCACATCCTCAATGGTGAGGGTGGACAAGTCCAGCATCGTCTCTATGGACAGAGCGATCTGGATGTACTTTGCCGGAACGGAGTGAAGGTACTTGGAGACCGTCTCCTCTTCGTCGATGGTGACGCCGTGGCTCTTCAGCTTGCTGATGAGCGTCTGCAGGTGGAGGGAGAAGTCCTCCACCATTTCACCATCCTTGAACTTGAGGATAGCGTACTCCTGCTTCAGAAGCTGGGCCGTCGCCTTCTTTGCGTGGTCGGAACCGACGCGCATCGCCGCAATAGCCTCCCACGCCTCCTTAGACGAGCTCTTTGTCCCCAACAGCTCCCTGTACTCCGCTAGTACGGCAGCGAGGGTAGCCTCCAACGCTGACATGTCATCCTCCTCATTGTCGGTGTCCTTGTCAACAGCATTCCAGAGTCGTCGGGCTCTGAGCTTGACCTTCATGGTCACCGACCACTCTCCATAGTTGGTGCGAGTCAGCGTCGGCTAACTAGTGCCGCTGACCTTCCGCACCGTACGAACAACGACCTTCCCTCGTGGCTGGGTAGCCACAACAGTGCCACTATTGTCGCTCAACTCAGAACCGCCCGTCATCGCCATCAGTTAGACTAGCGACGGCATTTGTACGACTTTGATACCACTTGTTGGCCCACAGGATCACCGACTCAGGCGAGTGAAGCACTCGCCGGTCTTGCCGAGCACCCGCTAGTGTTGCCGAGCACCCACTAGCCGTGCCGACCACGAACAGGCGTTGTCCATCCCACGCACTATGTCTGGAGCTAGAAGAAGAAGAGAGAACAGAGCAAGCATGCACAATACAAGACACCAGCGTTGGCCGAAGCCCTGCCTGTGAGATGGCAAATCTGAACTCTATTTACTGAGTTGTCGTGGTAGTCTATTTATACAACTCTATCTATCTAGTTCTAGTACAGCCCACATGCTGTAACAGTAACTAGATAACATACAAGGCTGACTCTGCGCCGGCCACTGTATGGCTACAGTGCTGCGGGTGAGCCGTGCGGCGCCTGCACCTGCAGTGGCTACAGTATCACAGCAGGAGGGCCTTTTGACATCGTCTTCCCTTGCTGTGTTCATATAAGGTAATAGTAGATTAGCTAACCTAGGGTAGCAGCTGGCCTGTTGGGCCACACGCATGCGCCGCCGGAGTTCGTTAGCAGAGCGAGATATCCGGCGCTGGCAGCCTGCGTACTTATCTCCACGTGATAATTATCCTTCGCGATCAAGTTTCTAGAAGGCCAGTTGAGATAATTGCTGGCTGCGTGGACGTGTACATGGTGATTGTATTCCATCCAGACACCGGGATCAACTAGCATCTCTCCTCTGCAGCCCATGACATGCGGGCCCAGCAAGATGGAGTGCTAGCTATTGAATAATCTGAAGGAACAAGATATATACGCACATATATCTGACTCAACGATTTGCAGCCGATAGACATACGTCGCCTGGAAATCCCGTACATGCTAGCCGTATATACGGAGGGTTCTAGGATATTCCAGCCAGATCACGTACCGATCGAGTCGCGCCAGGCTACACCATCCTGTTGGTGTACACCTTTGCAAAAATATGCAAACCATGGACCGGCGTACTCACGCGTCCTACAGCCAGTTTCATACTTATCATGACTGGCACCTCTGCTAGCTTTTTCCATTACACGTCGAGGCGCATTTGCGTGCATGCATGGCACTGTGCTACGTGTAAGCCGGTGCAAATGGTTGCTAGCTTCTTTGATTGAACGTATACATACTTGTTAGCTTGCTAGCTCCTTTGCCTGCACGTCGAGGTGCATACATGCATGCATGGCGCTGCAGCATATTAGCTTCTCTGCTTCTAAATTCACGAAGAAGCCCGCTAGCTTCTTTGGCTGCATGTACGTGACAGCGCATATGTATCTCCATAGGTATTTTCCTTTTTTTATATATGCATGCTTGGTAGTACACATGGACAAGGGTGTACATATGGACTTTATTCTGACAAAAATCCATCAAACAAATGCCCCCCACCAAGATGAGTTTGGACGACGCGTAGCAAGTCCGGACTCGGCTTGGTGAAGAAAACGGATCAAGATATCCGGGCGCAAGCGCAACAAGATTCGCTGCCGTATCTATCATGGACTCCCATATCTTGAGTCCAGATCGCAAAAGCACATCTTCAGGGGTGCTATATATACATACGTGATGCCCATAATCGCGATCCTGCTTCCTCGTCGTTCCTTTCACCCGCGCCGTCTAAGGAAACCGGTGTCCTCTACAGCAGGCAAGGCAAATACCGGCGACGCAGCTCCCGTCATTGCGGCATCGGTGATATTCGCTTCCTTTAACTTGCCTTTTCTATTAGCTTCTTCTTTCTTTGAATCTGTTAGGTTTGATCTTCCACCAGTTAGACCCAACGGCTTTTTTGGGTCTTGTTCTCGTACCCTGATCAGGGGCGTCCAACCCTATATGGTTGGTGGGCCCCCGTCGCACAACGCTATAAAGGAAAGGTGGGGGCCGGGGCTCGCAGTACGAGGTTCACCGCGCCGCCAGTCACCCCACCGACATCCTAACCCTAACCCAATCTTGAGAAGGGGCGCTGCTAGCGACGAGAAGCACCACCGACACCGGCAGCGCTGAAAGGTCCTAATATGGCTAGAGGGGGGGGTGAATAGCCTATTTAAAAATCTACAAATCAACTAGAGCAATTTGATTAGTATGACAAATAGCGTAATGCAAACTTGCTCTAGCTCTACAAGGGTTGCAAGCCACCTATCCAACAATTCTAGTTGTAATGATTACTTAGGCACACAAACTTGCTATGTAAATACTCACTAAGAGCTCTCAACCTTGCTACTCTAAAGAGCTCAACTAGATGAATATAAATAATAAAGCAAGCTCTCAATTCTAATTACACTAAAGAGCTTGTGTCAACTAGTTTGCAAGAATGTAAATAAGTGAGTAGAGTGATTATACCGACGTGTAGGGGATGAACCAATCACAAGATGAATATATAGCCAATCACCGGGAGAATGCCAAAGACAAGAGACAATCGATTTTCTCCCGAGGTTCACGTGCTTGCCAACACGCTACGTCCCCGTTGTGTCGACCAACACTTGGTGGTTCGGCGGCTAAGAGGTGTTTCACAAACCTCGTCCACACGATTGGACACCGCAAGAACCGACCCACAAGTGAGGTAACTCAATGACACGAGCAATTTACTAGAGTTACCTTTCGGCGCTCCGCCGGGGAAGGTACAACTCCCCTCACAATCACCGAAGGCGGCCACGAACAATCACCAACTCGTGCCGATCCTTCACCGCTGCTCCAACCGTCTAGGTGGTGGCAACCACCAAGAGAAACAAGCGAAATCCGCAGCGCAACACGAATACCAAGTGCCTCTAGATGCAATCACTCAAGCAATGCACTTGGATTCTCTCCCAATCTCACAATGATGATGGATCAATGATGGAGATGAGTGGGAGGGCTTTGGCTAAGCTCACAAGGATGCTATGTCAATGAAAATGTGCAGGAGTTCTCCTTTGAGCCGGCCATGGGGCTATAAATAGAGCCTCCATCAAATAGAGCCGTTGTACCCCTTCACTGGGCAAAACGCGCTCTGACCGGACGCTCCGGTCATACCGACCGGACGCTGGCCCTCAGCGTCCGGTCGCCCGATGGACGCCACGCGTCACCAGCTTCAAACGCTGTTCGTCAGATTTCAACGGCTACGAGGTTGACCGGACGCTCCGGTCAAAACTGACCGGACGCTGAAGCCCCAGCGTCCGGTCGTTTCCAGTAAGCTCCCCGAGGCATGTTTTTTCGACCGGACGCGTCCGGTCCACCTTGACCGGACGCAGACCAGCGTCCGGTGCTCAACCCTAGCGACTGTGCCGTCTGACAGCTCGACCGGACGCAGCCCTTCAGCGTCCGGTCACTGAGTGACCCAGCGTCCGGTCAGTAGACCGACGCCAGCATCATTTCGACCAACTCCATTTCAACTCTAACTACTTCACCCTTACTCAAATGTGCCAACCACCAAGAATTTTGCATCCGGCGCAATAGAAAATAGACATTTCATTTTTCCAAAAGCGCCGAATCCCGCCTCGCAAGCTCGACGGGAGGGAGAGAGGGACCCAAACCCATCTCAACCCTGCAAACACCTTGCGCACATGTGTTAGCCTTTTTTCACAAATATTTTCAAGGGTGTTAGCACTCCACTAGATCCTAAATGCATATGCAATGAGTTAGAGCATCTAGTGGCACTTTGATAACCGCATTCCGATACGAGTTTCACTCCTCTTAATAGTACGGCTATCTATCCTAAATGTGATCACACTCACTAAGTGTCTTGATCACTAAAACAAAATGGCTCCTATATTTTATACCTTTGCCTTGAGCCTTTTGTTTTTCTCTTTCCTCTTTTCCAAGTTCAAGCATTTGATCATCACCATGCTATCACCATTGTCATGATCTTCGTCATTGCTTCATCACTTGGAGTAGTGCTACCTATCTCATAATCACTTTGATAAACTAGGTTAGCACTTAGGGTTTCATCAATTAACCAAAACCAAACTGGAGCTTTCAAGCGCCACCCCGACGCACACGCCGCCGCCAAGGACGCCACTGCACCGACTCCTCTCTCTCTACCGAACATCGCTGCCGGTGCGCAGATGGCGTCCGCCAATGAGATCCCGGCCGGTGCTTCGACCACTATGGCCTTCGATGGTCTGCTACCTCTCACTCTCCTTCTCTCTGCCTCTCTGTAAATCTTGAACATGTATTCCTATTCTACATACCGCTCTGGTGAATTTGACTCGATTGAGTCCTAAGAAATCTAACAATGGTATCGGAGCTAGGTTAGAGAAGAAACCGGATCGGGAAAAGAAAATAGAAAGAAGAACCCTAGACCTAAATCCTTTCGGATAAGAGAAAACCCTAGACCCAAATCCGAAAGAGGGAAGAAGGGGAAGAAGAAAGAAAAGAAGGGTCGGAACCCTAACCTTAACCCTAGTTTCCCATTCGGATGAACGAAAAAGAAAAGAAATCGAAAGTACAGAAAACCGAATCAGCAAAATCGAACCCTAACCCTAATTTTTCCCCATCCCCACCACGGGTTAATCCCAGAAGAGAGAAAGGACGGGGAAGAAGGTAAAAAAGGGGGCGGACTCACCTTCGCCGGCGCGGGAGAAGAAGAGTCGAACCGGCTTTTCGTCGGCGCGGGAGAAGAAGAGCCGATTCGGGGTGTTGCTCACTGGGCTCGGCCAAGGGGCGCTGCGGCCAGGCCGCTCGACGGCGGCGTGCTCACCTGTTGGGGAGCACGTGCGCCGGCGAGGGGGCCGGCGACGGCGCCATGGATCGCCCGCTCGTCCGCCTTCGGTTGCGCTCGCCTCACTGTTGCGGCTGAAGAGAGAAGAGAGAGCGCGGCGAAGAAGAGAGAGAGAAGCAGTGAGCGAATGGCTCTAGGGTTCGGGAGGACGCGGCCAGAAGCCATTTTTGTTCGCCCGAAGACGGCGCGCGACCGTCCGATCAGAACCAACGACCACGGATGCTCGGGCCGTCGCCGGCCCAGGCGGGCGCGAGCGCGCGCGGCACTTAGCTGGCCTAGGCCCAGGTTGCGGCCTGGGTGCGGCCTGCGCGCGCGCGGAGGACTGGGCCGAGCCGGCTTTTGCCGTCTTAGGCCGCGCTGGGCTGAAATGAAAGAAGAAAAATTTTGTTATTATTTTCCAGGAGCAATTTTTAATGCATATTTTTGATGAATTTGAATGATTTTGATACAATTTTTCTGTGCAAATTTTATCCAATGATATTTTGCTCAGAAAACAGTGAATTTTTAGTGCTTCTGGAAAATAATAATATGAAAAGATTATTAATGTTTCCGCTGTGCATGATAATTTTTGTTCTCTTTTGATTAAATTTGAACCAACGGGATAATTTAATTTTAAGAGAAGTGATGAATTTCTGATAATTTTTTTGATGAGATTTTGATGTTGTTATTTTCTGACCAACGTTGTTAATAACAATATTATAATTTTTGATCCATGAGAAATTATGCATTAATTTTACTTCTGCCCAACGGTGATGTAAAATGTTTGCATGGATGAATTATAAGTTTTAATTTGACCAACGTTGAGTTAAAGCATGAAATTTTATATATAAATGTTTCTTACTTACTCTGGTGTGATTTCAGGAGGCAAATGCATTGTGAACATTGCCAACATCCCGACACTCAATGGGACCAATCACCGTGTGTGGCGGGAGAAGTATGAATTGGAACTTGCGTTGGGAGAGATCGATTTTGCCATCACCTCACCGTGTCCTACTGAGCCAGAGGACCCGGTGAGAGGTGAAAATGAATCTGACGCTGATTTCGCTGCTCGAAAGCATGATCATGGTGAAATAAGAATGAAATATGACCTTGAACATAGGCAATGGACTCTCTCCAACCGCAAGTGCCTGTTGGTGGCCAAGGCCACCATAGAAGAACAGATAAGTGGCTCAATCCTTGAATGTGCTACTGCTAAAGAATATCTTGAGAAAATCAAGAGTTAGTTTACTGGGTCTACCAAGGCCACAGCAAGTTCACTGATTAAGAAGCTTGTGAATGAGAAATTCACTGGTGGTAGCATAAGAGAGCACATTTTAAAGATGAACACTACGGCATCTAAGCTAAAGAAAATGAATTTAAATGAGGAGGATTTCCTGATTCATTTGATTTTTGCTTCTTTACCAAAAGAATATGACACCTTCATTGTGAATTATAATATGTAGCCTGAAAGATGAGGCATAGAAAGACTCATCTCAATGTGTGCTCAAGAAGAGGAGAGGATTAAGTCCTCACAAGGTAAATCCGCTCATTTTGTGAAGGATAATAAAAGAAAGAACTTTAATGGCAAAAATTCTAAACCACAAGGGAAACCTAAGTGAGATAAGGCCTCTTCCTCCAATTTACAGGGAAAGAAACCCAAGGATTTTGAGAATCAGTAGTATGGTGGAGCTAAAAAAGATCAGTGCAAGTACTGCTTCAAGAAGGGACACTACAAGAGGGATTGTCCAGACTTCCTGAAACCTCTGCTAAAGAAAGATGATGAATTTATTATATTTGTAGATGAATCCATGTATTTATGTTATGATAAATTCACTTGGTGGGTTGATTCAGGTGCAACTACTCATGTTGCAAATTCTTTACAGGGGTTAAGTGGGACGAGAACCTTGCAAAGAGGAGAAAGAACGATTAAAGTTGCAAATAGAGTGCAAGCCAATGTTGAAGCTATTGGAGTTTTTTCTTTAGAATTGAATAATAGTTTTGTACTTAGACTTAAAGAAATACTTTATGTTCCCTCTTTGCGTAGAAATTTGATAAGCGTTTCGAAACATGATGATGATAGAATTGATTGCCATTTTGGTGATGGCAAGTGTAAGATACTGGTTGATAATAAATGTGTTGGTCTTGCCTTCTGACAAGACAAGCTTTATTTATTATCTCTTACTGAGAATGCGAACAATGTATGCGTTGAGAATGTGAATGATTCCCCATCTGCGGATGTAACTAAGAAGCGGAAGAGAATTGATATTGTCTGTTTGAAATTATGGCATTGTCGCTTGGGCCATATTTCGAGGGAGAGAATGGAATGATTGGTTAAGGAATCAATTCTCCTGCACTTAGAATTTTCAGATTTAGAACAATATGTTGATTGTATCAAAGGAAAGTATGTCAAAAAAATTAAGAAAGATACCAAACGAAGCACAGGAATTTTAGAAATAATCCACACAGACATATGTGGTCCTTTTCCTGTAAAAAGTGTGGATGGTTATGACTCGTTTATAACATTCACAGACGACTACTCCTGTTATGGCAATATTTATCCAATTAAAGAAAGATCGAAAGCATTGAATAAATTCAAAATATTTAAAGCTGAAGTTGAAAATCAGCACAATAAGAAAATCAAGATAGTACGATCAGACCGAGGTGGAGAGTACTATGGGTGACATACCCCATATGGCCAAATTCCTGGACCATTTGCAAGGTTCCTACAGGAAAATGACATAGTTGCTCAGTACTCCACACCGGGGGAGCCTCAGCAGAATGGAGTGGCTGAAAGACGTAACCGTACCTTAATGGATATGGTAAGAAGCAGTGATGAGTTACTCCACATTACCGATTAGTTTATGGATGGAGGCACTGAAAACCGCCATTCACATACTTAATCGAGTACCAAGTAAATCGGTGTCTAAAACACCGTATGAATTATGGACAGGAAGGAAACCCTCACTTAACCATTTGCATGTGTGGGGCTGTCTAGCTGAGGCAAAAGTGTTTAACCCAAACATAGGAAAGTTAGACTTCAAGACAGTCAGCTGCCATTTTATTGGCTATCCAGAAAGATCGAAAGGATATCGTTTCTATTGTCCTGACAGGCATAACGAAGATTGTAGAAACAAGACACGCTGTGTTCTTGGAGGATAACATGATCAGGGGGAGCATGGTAGCACGAGAAATCAGCCTACAGGAGAAGCGGGTACATGTACCCACTCCGATGGTTGAAGAACCATTCTTCACGCTACCTGCCGTTGTTGCACCGACAGTGCAGGACACTGTAGTGCCAACACCTGTTGCAAGTTCTCCCATGGCGACAATGAATGAACATGAGGAACATGTCCTTGAGGAACCTATCCTTGAGGAACCTATAGAACCAAATGTTGCACATGAGGAAGAACAACAATAGCCCAATGTGGAACAAGTGTCGGCGGCACCTAGAAGGTCTTAAAGAATAAGAAGATCAGCTATTACTGATGACTATGAAGTTTATGAAACAGAAGAATGTCAGATGGGGATGATCCCACCTCATTTGAAGAAGCAATGAGAAGCGACCACTCATTAAAGTGGCTTAAGGCCATGGAAGATGAATTGAAATCAATGAGTACCAATAAAGTTTGGGACTTAGAAAATATTTCTAAAGGAGCCAAAATAATAGGCTGTAAATGGGTCTACAAAACGAAATATGACTCCCAAGGGAATATAGAAAGATTTAAAGCGCGACTTGTGGCGAAAGGCTTCACACAAAGAGAAGGTATTGATTACAATAAGACGTTTTCTCCAGTCTCATGTAAAGATTCCTTCAGAATTATAATGGCACTTGTAGCTCACTATAATTTAGAGTTACATCAAATGGATGTAAAGACGACTTTTCTAAACAGGGATTTGGAAGAAAATGTTTATATGGCACAACCGAAAGGTTTTGTCGTAAAAGAAAAGGAAAATATGGGATGCCGCCTGAAGAAATCAATCTACGGATTGAAGCAAGCTTCAAGACAGTGGTATTTGAAGTTTGATAGAACGATAAAAGATTTTGGGTTTGAAGAAAATGTTGAGGACAATTGCGTTTATGTAAAGTTCAAGAATGGAAAGTACATATTCCTAATTTTGTATGTGAATGATATCTTGCTTGCTAGTAGTGATATCAATCTACTAATGGAAACGAAGAAATTCTTGTCCTCAAACTTTGATATAAAAGATCTTGGTGAGACCTCGTTCGTTTTGGGAATAGAGATTCACCGAGACAGGAGAAAAGGGGTTCTAGGATTATCGCAAAAGGCATACATAGAAAAGGTCCTGAAGAAATTTAGTATGCATGCGTGCAGTCCTTCACCTGCTCCTATAGTCAAGGGTGATAGGTTTGGGGAACATCAGTGTCCCAAGAACCAATATGAAATTGATCGAATAAAAGCGGTACCGTATGCTTCAGCTGTTGGAAGTTTACAATATACTCAAGTGTGTGCACGCCCTGACTTAGCTTTTGTTATCGGGTTACTTGGCAGATATCAAAAGAATCCAGGAATTGAACATTGGAAATTAGTGAAGAAAGTCCTGCGTTATTTGCAGGGTACGAAAGGCCTCATGCTTACGTATAGAAGATCTGATTCCCTACAGATAGAGGGGTATTCAGATTCTGATTATGCAGGAGATGAAAGAAAATCCACGTCAGGATATGTATTTACTCTCGTAGGAGGGGCTATATCGTGGAAAAGCTCCAAACAAACCGTAACTACATCCTCGACAATGTATGTCGAGTTTGTAGCATGCTATGAGGCAACGGGGCAGGTGAATTGGCTGAAGAAATTTATACCCGAATTGAAAGTGATTGATGATATAAATGAACCACTGAGATTGTATTATGATAACAATCCAGCGGTACAGTACGCTCACAACAATAGGTCAAGTGGTACTGCCAAACACATTGACATAAAGTACTATGTTGTGAAAGATAAAGTTCAGGGATCATATAATAAATCTTGAGCATATAAGTACAGAGAAAATGCTCGCGGATCCGCTCACAAAGGGCTTACCACCCAACGTGTTCAGAGAACACGTAGCCGGCATGGGTTTAAGGGAAAGCCTATGATTCCCGAACATACGAAGGGTCAAAAAAAAAAGTTTACATTTCAAAACGGAGAAGCGTATTGTGGCTGTTAGTCTAACGGCACTAATTGCTGTGACGATAGGACAGTTCTATGCACTAATCTGTAATGAAATAGGATGGAAGCAAGAAAAATATGAATTGAAAGTTTTGAGCATGAAATTAAGGAACGAAGAATAGATGAGAGATCAAGGGGGGAGAATGTTAGGTTTGATCTCCCACCAGTTAGGCCCAACGACCTTTTTAGGCCTTGTTCTCGCGCCCTGATCGGGGGCGCCCAACCCTACATGGTTGGAGGGCCCCTATCGCACAGCGCTATAAAGGAAAGGTGGGGACCGGGCTCGCAGTACGAGGTTCACCGCGCCGCCAGTCACCCCACCAACATCCTAACCCTAACCCGATCTTGAGAAGGGGCGCTGCCAGCGACGGGAAGCACCACCGACGCCGGCAACGCCACCCCGACGCACACGCCGCCGCCAAGGACGTCACTGCACCGACTCCTCTCTCTCCACCGAACATCGCTGCTGGCGCGCAGATGGCGTCCGCCAACGAGATCTCGGCCGGTGCTTCGACCACTACGGCCTTCGATGGTCTGCTACCTCTCACTCTCCCTTCTCTCTGTCCTCTCTGTAAATCTTGAACATGTATTCCTATTCTATATACCCGCTCTGATGAATTTGACTCGATTGAGTCCTAAGAAATCTAACATAATCTACAACAGGGTTTTTGTTCCTGATATGGATGGCTCGTGATGGTGATGAGCGCGTAAGAGATTGGTCCGGTCGTCAACGCCGTTCTCAGCGACCTCGCAATGAAAGTGGAGAGGAACCCAAAAGGCCTAATGGTCAGAATGATCCGCGCCAGGATATGGTGCCAAGGTCCGTGGCAACCGTGAAAACCAAGACCTTCAACGTAGGGAGCATCATATCACGGTGAAGAAGCTCCGCGCCAGAACGACTCGTCCCGTGTCGACTGTAACTAGGGGGATGAAAACGGATCGGATACGGACGGATATCACCGATATTACATTTGTTTTCATATTTTTGTCCGGATTCGGATTCGAATACGGATAGTGTCAACTATGTCGGTCGGATACGGACGGATATCACCGATATTACATTTGTTTTCATATTTCTGTCCGGATTCGGATTCGAATACGGATAGTGTCAACTATGTCGGATATGATATGATTGGATATCGACATCATAAATATGCGATTTGAGTATTCGGATACGGATACGGTATCAGATATCGGATATCCAGACTCGGATACGAACAGATCTCAACCCCTCTAAACGGATCGGTTGGAAAATATCCGTACCATTTTTATCCCTAACTGTAACGCGTGAACACGGAAGGAGATCGATGAGCTGCGCAGCCGCGCAGGAAGGAGCCCCAGCCCCCAGTCGCAGGCGGTGGAGGCCGGAGGCAACAGACGGTCGTGCGGAAACTGAGGCGGTCGCGCCGTCGCGGGGAAGGGAAGACACGGCGCGGTCGGGCATTCCGCGCTCGCCGCTGGGGACGGGGTGGGGCAGCGGGCGGAGTGAACTGTGCAAGTTTGAACTGCGGGCAGGAGTACGATACTGTTCGGCAGGACTGAAAAATACTGTTCCGGCAGATTGTTGTGAGAGAAAAATACTGTTCTGGACAGAACGTAAATAGTGATTTCGTGAGTGGCAGAGCCAGCCAGCCAGCCGGCAATCAGCCAGCCGAACAGCCTCTACGTGAACTGCGGCTGAGAGCTAGCTAGCTGAGTCATCACTCAAGCTGTGGCTGCTGCTGGTCAGGCAGGACACAATAACACTGTACACAGGCCCTCAGTTGTATTTCTACGGGAAACTTGTTCCTTATGAACCACCCGTGGAAAATATTCTTAGCATCGACCAAAAAAAAAAAACCCCCCGTTTTTTACTAGTGGATGGAGCCATCGTCGCAAGGTGAGCTTTGGTCAAACAACTCACCGCCATTGACCAAGGGAGGCGAGAGCAATTTGACGAGCAAGATCATAGCGAGAGCAGAGAGCACGTTGCTTCATTACATTACTGTTGCCGCAAATTCGATTCTGTGCAATTCCATACTCCAATCAACGTATTTCCGAAACTGACAAAGTGGCAAGTGAATCGCACTGCCAAAAATTTAAAGCTTTACAAATGTCATGTTACACTAACAAGGTTGTTAAATTGGTCTAATTTCCAATGGAAGGACTACAATTGACTTCAATTGATATGCTGTGCTGCCCTCCTAGTTATTGTCAAACAGGTACCCAAAGAAAGATTTGTTGCTTCACACACAACTGTTTCATGTAAGTTATCCACGTAGTAATTCCTGATAGGCGCTATCCAAAGTGTACTGAGATTGCGGTAACATAGTCAGAACAGAGCTCTGCGCTGCAATGCCGTCCAAGAGATTACTTCTGCAGTAACCCAACTAGATCATACACGCTGTTCGTGTAGAGATCTGGATGGATGTTATTAGAAGCATCCTGCAGTTCTGGTAAGGTAGTACAACCTGCAATTGCAATCCCACGCATGTGAGACATCCTTGAACACGTGAAAGCAGTTTGGGATAATTATTGAATAAGAGCAGGAGCTTCTCACCAGACAAAACAAGGAGGGTCTTGCAACCAGTGTTCTGGCCAAATAATATGTCTGTGTCCAGTCTATCGCCAACCATGCACATCCTTGACGTTTCCAGATTGAAGCTGCAGCAGTTGAACAGCAACGAAACCTTTTCTGATACCTGTGGCATTGGAAATCAACAAAGAATGCAATCCACTGTCCTATCATCTTATGCTTGTGCACATTTTCTTGCTGCCTTTGAACAGGAAAACATTTATAGAAAGATGGATATGTATAAGGGAACTTTACAAGCCAGCTACATAATATTCCTTATTCATTTTGTCTCCATTTCTATGTGTACTTGTAAAGTTAGTTATAATGAATACATTTTAGAAGCCAATAAGACAAGACTTCGCACCAGAACAAAACCAAAAAAAAAAAAAATGGATGTATATGTGTTAGACTATCTAACAGGAAAACTCTTTCAGTTTTTTTGCCTATTTATTCACAGTCAGGAGACTTAATACCCCCTCAGAGAATAAAAATATGCACTTTTGATGGAAAATAAATGATATGTTTCTCATAGTACAATTTGCAAACCTTTTCAAGAGGAAGTCCATCAAAAAGCCTGAAGGTTTTCCAACAACAATGGGTTCTTTCTGTACTGAGCAGCTTACTGCAGCAACCATAGTTCCAGCTCCTGTTGAGGTAAGCAATTGCAAATTATACTGTGCTACAGATTGAAACTACAAAATTTTCAATAAATTTCTCGATAACAATACCTGGCCATTCTTGGGCAGATGTCATATGCCCAGTTGGATCACGGTTGGTTGCAATGAAAAGGCAGCCTGGATTCTCACTAATACATATTCTTGCATACCTGCAAGAACATCACTATGACTTGATCATTGTGAAACTAATGATCTAAAAGGTAAACAGAATGATGAGCATGCAGTCAGAACTAATGTTGAAAGCTGATGCTCAAATAAATTCTTACTCCATTTTTTAACATATGACTCTAGGACAAGGTAATTAGTTCATTTTTCATTTTTTTTTTTTAAAAACAGAGGGAGTACTTTTATTGTGGTAACATGGTCCTTGCGAACAAAAGTGTAAAACTGGAACTGTGATATGTCTTTATAAAACATAAAATAAGGTGGACAAAAGACTTCAGCTTTATAATTGCTTCGCTGAATTATCTCAAATTAGAAGCTTCTGAATTTTAGATCTGAATTAAATACAGGGTATTCTTTCAACAGACTTTTTAAGCAACGGTGAACAACATAAAGGTACCAACGCTGAGCAAGCAATGAAACTTACTCCACTGGCTTAAAGGAGACATGAGTTACAAAAGGAAATGAAAAAAGGAATGCACAACAAGCATGTCTGAGAGGGCTCAGTCTTTATCATATGTAATATACGATGTTCTAAATAATGTGATAAAGGAAGCTCAAACTTTCAATTGCCTAGGCAAGGGTGGAGCATCCAACATACCGAAAAAAAATGGTGAAAAGAAAGATCAATCTAATGGACCTTAATGTAGTTTTATCTCCTTCAATTTTCCAGAAGCGAGATGAAACTTAAACTTATATCCTATCAATGGAGTGTCAGGTTAAATTTAGAATATCACACCAGAAGATATAGCAAGACTTGCATTGAAACGGAAAGAATGCACGTATGACAAAGTTAAGTAATGATTGAGCAGCATGGAGAGCAACATCAAAGGCTATAGACAGCAAGGTTAGAGCAGTAACTGCATTTTGTAATAATTGAAGTACTGATCAAGTCCAACAATGACAGCTCCAACCTGGAAAAGAAATTTCATTTAGATCACAGCTCAGTAGATTTTGTATTTTATGTGAAAGATGATACAAAAATCAGAAAAAACAGATTTGACATTACACTTTTGTCATGTTCAAAGTAGAAATCCGCCTCCAACTTTATGTTTTTCTTGCCATCCTCCTGCAGGAAAATCATTAGTTGAAATGGAAGGTAAAACAGGGATAACTTATCTGAAAAATATTTATGTTTTCAAGCCCTCATCAAGCATAAAAAAAATATCTTTTGACTGTTTGTATGTTGTGGCTCCTCAGGACACTTATTGCATGTTTGTCCAAACGTAGATATAATAATGTCCTTCATATTTCTGGCCTATTTTATTTCAAATAGCACGACAGACATCCAAAATGGCTACTACACTGAAGTAACATGTAATGTCTTGAAGTAGGCACTACCAATCATCCAGGTAATACCCCATACAATGATCCACTATGTTTCTATTTTATGTTGAACTATGATTATGAAAGTTACATAATTTGGAATATGCCAATGTATATGGAAGTTCAGAAATGAAAAAAAAAATGATCCATTAGCATGGATGCACCGTTAAAACTATATCAAACCAGTATTCAATATACCACATAGCATCTTCACACTATAGTAAAGGAACTCTAAGAAAAAGGACAACATATAGGAATTCATGAAAATCTTGAACAATTAACATGGTTTTCGTCCCCTCAAAAGAAAACAGTTGTCTTACCGGACCACCAAAACATTCAAAACCAGCTAACTTGAGCTCTTCCAAGATTCCATCTTCACCAACAACATAAACCTAAATAAAATAAGCAGTTCAAGTATAATCGCTAATCAGTTTATATCTGTGAAAACAAGGGCGTGAAATTAAGAAGGAAAATCTTTATTCTCAAGCACGTCCAACATAATCTAAGTAGAGTATGTAAAATGGACAGATTGGGGGGGGGGGGGGGGGGGGGGGCAAAGTTATGTATCATGTACAGTGGAAGGAGCCAAAAGATCCTACCACGACTCAATAGGCTTTCAATGTACCAAGAAAAATAATGTTTACCTTAATATGTTTTAATAAATCACAAAAGGTCTCAGGCCTGCCTGGATATCGCAGTTTTAGGAAACTATAGTATCAACAAACTGTAGTTTCTTAATCCTAATGTGTGCAAATACAGTGGTTTAGAAGAAAAAAAGAAAGGTCCTGATTGGAGTTCTAAAACTTTTTTCAAAAACACTATGGTTTTCACAATGTTTTCGAATCTAGAAGGTTTGTTGCAGCCAACAGCTTTAAAAAACCAATGTATTTTGCAAAACCGTGATATTTGTCCAACACTACAAGATACTTTGCATCCAAACAGGGCCTCAATGTTTAACCATGTGAATATATGCCAAAAAAATCGGTTAAGCCAATAAACAGTTTCTTGAGAGACCGGCCACCAGAAAACAGCAAGATAAATAAGGTGAGGTATACAGGAAATAGTGGATCCGAACTATGCTACAATACTCCTGTTGTGTGAAGCAAGGTCGATTGGCTCATATAAGTGCCTTTTGGTTGGTCTTCTAGCAAAATTTCCAACCACATAGTTTCCACATGTCTGTTCCAGTCTTATTGCAAACCCTTGATCATTAGTTCAGGGTGGACAATGTTACTGTAAATGTGTAGGCTGTTGTGTTATCAAGTTCCTCGCATACATATGTGCTAGTTTCTTAATTTGTTCCCTCATGATGATACTTTCAGTGAGTATCATGTGCCGAAGAAATCATAAGTCATTCACATAAAACAAAAGGAAAGGACATTACAATAATTTATGATACCTTCTTTTCTGGAGAAAAATTATTTAACTTCAAGTACATGGCAGCCGCAAACGATGATGTAAAAATCTCTTCCTACAACAAAGTAACAAATGATTACAATACAAAAAAAATTACTGGAAGTCTGCTCAAATAAAAAACTACCTCAGTAACTTCAAGTCCAAGTGATCTGAATTTCTTTGAGTATTGCCTTCTTGACTTTCTAGAGTTGTTTGTTACAAAAACTAATTTCTTTCCCTGCACCAAGCCAATACAAGCATTATTACTTAATCAATAAGTTTCATAATCTGTATATACCTTTTTATAAACCACTAAGCCACCGAGTACTAGAGCAATGCCTTAAATAATAGGCAATAAAAGATCACAGCTTGGTTAATGAAGTGATGTTCCTCATGCCAGAATTGACATAGAGAAAAGATATAAGCCTATTATCCTTGTTTCAGATAGGAGTTCTGTACATAGACAGGAGATATAAGCTTGTTTGTGCAATGAACAGAACCAGAATAACTTTAAAGCGATGTGCAGTAGTAGTGTCAATGATTGACATTTCATTATGGTATCTGATGCCTGGTGGCTGCACTTACTGCCTGTCTATTTCAGCTTAAATAGCTGCAAATTTGGAGAATCAGATTCTTCAAAGTTGAAAGCCACAATCTAGAACCAGCTTTTTAAAAAGCCACAACAAAATAAGCAAGACCTTAATTATGTACTTGTCTTGATCATTTGGCATTTCTTTGCCTGACAGTTAAACTATTGAAACATGAATTCGCTTGTTATTAAAATGGGAGAGATCAGGTTTCCCACACAGGTGTAATTAAAAGCTATCTTCTTTCTTCTTAGGCCCTCTTTTGATCCATTAGTGCTAATAGTTAGCTAACTGATTATTAGCAGGGGATGTTTGTGTCCTCATGCTAATAAGGTGCAAATGAACTATCAGCACCTATTAGCACCCCTCTACCAGCTAATGAGTAATTGTTAGCAGCACTCCTAGCATTAACGCAAGCTATAATGCATATTTGTCTTCAACAAAAGCTTGATGTGATCCGAGTTTGCTAATTAATAAGAGGCACAAGACCGTGACTCTATTTTAGGCTAACTATCGACTTAGTCATTAAACATTAAAAAATGTAATGTAATAAAAAAAGGGATGTTCCTGAATGCATACCATTTTCCTCAGCAGCTCCATCGTCTCTGGGACCCCTTCTATGAGCTTGTCTCCCTTCCAAATGACCCCTAAGGCAAATTCAGACAGGCAACTAGAATAAACGGTCAGAGCGAAACAGGGATAAAAATCTCGAGCGAAAAAAAAATACCCAAACAAAAATGGAGAAAGGTGAAGAATCAGATACCATCGCAGTCGAAGAGGAAGGCATCGACGGAATCGACTAGGGATCGCGCAGCGTCGGCGGTGAGAACGGCGCAGGGAGGGTTCGGAAGCCCGTTGTCGGCCATGGCCAGTGGCGGAGCTGGTGAAGTTTCACGCCTACGGCCACCACTAGCTAAGCAGCACTGGCCGGACAGGAAGAGGAACGGCCGGACGGGGATGTGAATCGCCCAGTCCGATTGGCTGCGGCGCTGGTGCACGCTGACGCTGTGAATCGCCCAGTCGAGGAGGAGCTCCTGCTTTTTCTCCTCTGTGTCTGGACCGGTTGGGGTAAGAACTTGGCCCAGCAGACCAGCGTTACCTCAGATTGGGCCAAAAAATCGCATGTAGTACTGTACAAGAACTTAAGAAGTACTTTGGGCCACGACGGCCCTGTGTCCCAAGACCCATATCCGCTCCTGGCCATGGGGCTTGTTCCGTCTTCGCTGGATGCGATCATTTCGGCCTCCGGTATGCGAAGGCGATGACGTTTTTTTATCCGTCCTCTAAACTTCGGACCTTGAAACTTCTGTATACTTTAGCTCATCTCACGTTAGAACTTTAGAGCTTAAAATCAAGCTAATGTGCTCAAAAAATTTTAGAGCTCTAAAATTTAGAGGAGTGGATCCAACAAGCCCTTAACTAGCCTCGGGGGTGAGGTGTGGGGCGGACCTACTACGCGAGGTAGGGAGAACCCTCAGCCTCCTCCTCTTCGAGATCTCCGAGGCCCAGGATCATTTGCTATTTTGGTTGGTCACGCTGCAGCGAGAGATTTCGTTATTTGACATCGTTCATATTTTTAACACTTATCTTTTCGAGGGAATTCAGCTATGTGTCTGCGAATTCTTATTTATTCAAGAATTTTTCTACCTTTTTCTAACTTGATAGCGGGCCTTTATCGGGTCTAGAGAGGTCGTGTTGTGCCTCCCGAGGTGCCTGGGGAGGAGCCCAAGCTTGGCACGGTGGATCAGACCGGGCCGGTATGGGCCCGTTGCTTACTGGGCCATGCTGTGCTCGGACCAGACCAAAATAGCGGGCTTCGTGTCGGGGCACGAGCTGTATGGCCATCTATAGTGATAACCTCAGCCTCAGACGTAAAGTACACTATCCCTGCTTCTACAGGTTTGTTTGGCAATGTCAACGCAGTGACGGCACAACGTGCATAGATAGTGTCAGAGTGGCATGCACCCATGGATCGATCATCCATTCATACCATAGGCATGCATGCGCAAGTTTTCAAGCAACCGTGGGTGTGCACGACACTATGACTGTACATGATGCGTACGTCTATTTCAGAATAATCAAACAATCATCCATCCATATACGGAGTACATGTGCTGATGTGCATGAGCGATAGTTGAGCACAGGTCAGTGGAGCTGGAGCAGGGCAATGCAATCTCCCATGCCATCAACCTGCTCTGCTGCCAATCAAATCAACCCAATAATCAATCAGTCGGCCTGCTGCAGTGACACCAGCCGCGGCGCCGGCGTCGTCGCACTCGCAGTGGTCCCGGCCGCGACCTGCTGGCGGCGCTTGCCCCCGGAGCGGCCGCGGACGCGGGGGCGGACGACCTTGGACTCGCCCCACTCCCAGAACATCTGGCGCTCCGCCACGTTCACGTCGCACTCGGGGAACGGCGCCGGGTACCGGTTGGTGTCGTGGCACACCGTGTATAGCATCTGGCGCCGGCGCCACCGCCGCATCTCCGACCGCTTCCGCGGCGTCATGATGGCGTAGCCCGCCGTCATGAGCTCGAACTCGGCGCCGGCGCAGGCGTCCCGGTCGCGGTCAGCGGCCCCCAGCCGCAGCCGCAGCATCGCCACGTGGTCACTTCCGCTCTGTCCCTGGCCGTTGCCGACGGCGGGGCAGCCGCGGATCACCAGTCCCGAGAACTCGGCCGTGAAGGGGCCGCGGCGGTAGTTCACCTTGTACCGGCCGTTGTCGGTGGCCCAGGTGGATCCGTCCCAGATGGTGGCGTACACGGCCATGGGCTTGGACGGGTAGTCCCCGGCCATGGCGGCCGACCGGGGCACCTCGCGGATGGCCACGCCGTCCACATAGAAGATGACGGCGCGGGAGGACCAGAGGATGGAGAAGCGGTGCGCCGCCGCCGTCGGGTCGAAGGGCATCAGGTACCGCTCCTCGCGGCCGCGGTCCGTGCTGCCGTTGCCGTACACGTTGGTCTGCAGACGCCACTCGTGGCGCCGCCGGTTGCCGAGGAACTCGAAGTCCAGCTCGTCGTGCGTCTTGTCGAACACGTCGCCGTTGGACAGCTGCATCGCATTGCATTGCATGCGTATATGCTTATTAGTTAGTATGATATGACAAATGCAGAGATTAATTAGCTACGAGTACTGTATGATAGATAGATAGATGTTAGTAATCTTGGTGGAAACATACAGTTTCAGTTTGGTTCGGTGCAATTTATTACTGAAACTGAAGCTGCCCATTCATTCAGTCCCCATGCATGCATTGCATACGGCGCATTGAGTGCAGCAGGCAGGCAGGTAGAGCGCCGTATGCCATGGTGATGTGCAGGAGGAGGCCGAGATGGAGGCAAAGGCATGTGGACGTTGCAACTAACGACGACGAAGGAACAACCTCTGTTCTGGTGCACGGACCAGACAGCATAAAGCTGGCAAAGTGCATGCAGACAAATGAAACGGTAGCTAGCTGCTTGCTGCTACCCACTCTTATAGTTGGCCATGCAGCCCGCGGCCCGCCGGCCCGGCCCGTGGCCCGTCGTTTTGGCACGGCACGGGCACGGCACGGCCCGAGGCACCAGGCCATGCCTGGGCCGCCACCCCGGCCCGTGGCACGGCACGGGCACGGCCCGGTGCAAAGAGGCGGCCCGGTGGCGGCCCGGTGCCCCAACGGCTTCACGTACATCTCCATGATCTGCTGCTGCAAACTAGAGCACCAACATCAAGTGGAAACAGGCAATAGCCAAGAAGACTCAGGCTTTGGAAGAAGATGATGTGTCCACCCTGAAAAATGATTGAATAAATAATTGTAGAACTTATAGGAAGGCATTTTGATTAGCACAAAGACAATTGAATCTCCAACAGTCATGTGCATGTGTGACCGTGTCTGAGTGTAGAAGAAAAAAGCCTTACCAGAAGCAGAACATTCAAGGTCAGAATTATAGCCCCAGCTGCCAGGACAGCGAGCGGCAGGACACGGGAGCCGGGCCGGCACGGCACGGCACGGCCCAACAGGCGGCACGGCACGGCCAAACGGCCCACGGGCCGTGCCTTGGGCCGGAGGCCAGGCACGAGCACGCCATAGGCACGGCACGGCCGGCCCGGTGGCCCGGTGAGGCACGACGCCATAAGCACGGCACGGCCCGGTGGCCATCTATACCCACTCTGCTCTAGTGCTCAGTGTGTCCTTGATAGCATGAAAGCAGTCGATGGGACAAATGGATTACTTAATCAATGATGGATGGATGATCTAAGGAACGAAAATTACCCTTTCTATTTATTCTTTATTTTAAGAAAACTATAATTAATGAAGAATGAAAAGGAAAACGATGCTGCAAGCATGCACTTGGTCTCCGATGCAACGCAAGAAATCGGCAAGAAATTTAGTGCAACGAAATCGGTGATGATGGGATGCGTAACTGATTGACCGATGAATTAATATAACACTGCAATTTTAATTTTGCAAGCAAAAGAAGAAGAAGAAGAAGAAAATACAGTGCTAGTAAAAAAAAGTACTCTGGATGGACGACTAACGTACATAGAAGGCGACGACGACTCCGGCGGTGTGGTCCTTGGGCAGGGTGACGTCGGCGCTGAAGAAGCCGTGGTGGTAGTAGTGCTTGGAGATGAACCCGGAGCCGGAGTAGCGGTTCAGCGTCAGCCGGACGCCGCGCCCGTCGGCGGACCGCTCCATGTTGGCCTCCCCGAACAGCGGCGAGAACCCCTCGTCGAACCCCACGGTGCCGGCGTCGTAGCCGACGTCGTCGTCCTCCAGCGCCGCTGCTGTCGTCGCCATGGCCATGATCATCAGCGCCGCCGTCACGACGACCCGAACCAGACGAGGCTGCTGCCGCTGCCAGCGGCTAGACGCCATGGTGGACACCGGAGGACGGACACGCAGAAAAGAATTGGTGGAACAGGAGCAGGGCAAATTGGCAATCGATCGATTGGACTAGCTAAGCTAGCTACGAAGTATTATAGTCGATGGCGAGGTGCAAAGGTCAAGGTGATCTGATTGCTTGGTATAGCCACAAGAGAAGCCCACAACCGCACCCGCACCCGCACCGCAGTGCACGCGTCTCTATTTCTGACCTGACATGGCCTCACGAGCAGGGTTTTTGATGGAAGGAAAGTCGAGGAGGGCAGTCGTATCCAATGGGCACAAGGAAAGAAAGATGAAAGGGATAGGTGGAGAAAGGGACGTTTTATTTGTAGCTACTAGAAGGGGGATGTATATGCACACAGAGAGGGGAAGATAATCCATGTTTTCCAACCATGGAACGAAGCAAATAAATTAAATCGGGTAGGTTATCAGCTGATTTGACTGACTCACATAATATAATCATGTGTATATATGTACTCGATGTGTGTATAATTGTGTGTGTGTGTGTGTGTGTATATATATATATATATATATATATATATATATATATATATATATATATATATATATCATGCATACTATATAGCTATAGATGTATAGATACACCATCCAACGTCTTTATAGCAAGGAGAAGGAGAGAATATATCCTTCGAAGGATGCTGGGCTTGGGCTGGCTGGTTATCAGTAGTGGACAAGTGGCCCCACCCGGCCCGCGGCGCCGACCGGCCGATGGATGGATGCAGATGATGATGCAGATGAGGGGCAGCTGTGGGAAAAGATGCCTACACGCATATAAATAAAATAATCAGGCAGGTCAACAACCATCGCAACAAAACACATCGATCAACAGATTATTCCTTCCTGCTGTACTGTACTAGTTAGCGAGCTTTAACTAATTTCTGCCAGTAGTATCATTCTGCTTGTTTCATTAATTAATTCTGACGGAGAGATATATAGAGGGGGCGAAATTAAAAGGAACTGCATGCATGCAACGACCGAGCATATACATGATGGGGTGTACTAGCACCGAATCCGAATGAAGGCCGGCTTCAATTCAGCATCGATCACAGAACAACAGAGGCAGCAGTAAGGTCATGTGTGGAATCAAGCAAAGGAACTGCATGCATGCATGCTGTATTCTTATTGTACGGATAGTAGCTTAGTGTTTTTATTTCATGTCCTGCTTAATCTTGCCGTGGTTGCTTAATCTTGCATTGGGTCCGTCACTACATACAGCGGCTTTGCTGTATATGTAGCAGCTCCCAGGCTTTGAAATTTTGGGTGGGTATTTGTAGACTTCCCTGCTGTGCTGCTACATACTGTAGGCTCATGCTGCCTCCGATTGATCCGTGAACAACTAACGTAACCAGCAGCTGATCTGATTAGGATAGTTAGCTAGTACTGTCCAATCGATTCTGTTCTAACAGTCGTTCAGTACACAGCAGCTCCTGGTGATGGCCGGTTGATAAATCTTAGATTCCATCAGGGCGGGGAAAGGACTCATGCATCAACTAACAAGGCCGGGCCGTACAGGAGGGAGGGAGAGGAGCCCGTGCAATGTAACATGGGATGCTCCTCCATCGATCTGTGTGTGTGTTTGGCCCAAAGGATAACCGGCTCAGGCGAGTGAACCACTCAGCCGATCTTGTCGAGCACCCGCTAGTGTTGCCGAGCACCCACTAGCCGTGCTGACCACGAGCAGGTGTTGTCCGTGCCACGCACTATGACTAGAGCTAGAAGAAGAAGGGAGAACAGAGCAAGCACGCACAATACAAGACACCAGCGTTGGCCGAAGCCCTGTCTGTGTGATGGCAAATCTGAACTCCCTTCTTCTTCTAGCTCTGGTCATAGTGCGTGGCACGGACAACGCCTGTTCGTGGTCGGCACGGCTAGTGGGTGCCCGGCAACACTAGCGGGTGCTCGGCAAGATCGGCTGAGTGGTTCACTTGCCTGAGCCGGTGATCCTGTGGGCCAACAAGTGGTATCAGAGCCATACGAGTGCCGTCGCCATTCTAACCGATGGCGATGACGGGCGGTTCTAAGTTGGGCGACAGCAGTGGCACTGTTGTGGCTGTCCAGCCACGAGGGGAGGTCGTTGTTCGCACGGTGCGGGAAGTTAGCGGCACCAGTTGGCCGACGCTGACTCGCACCAACTATGGAGAGTGGTTGGTGACCATGAAGGTCAAGCTCAGAGCCCGACGGCTCTGGAATGCTGTTGACAAGGGCACCGACAATAAGGAGGATG
This sequence comes from Miscanthus floridulus, assembly GCF_019320115.1. Taxonomy (NCBI): domain Eukaryota; kingdom Viridiplantae; phylum Streptophyta; class Magnoliopsida; order Poales; family Poaceae; genus Miscanthus; species Miscanthus floridulus. Next base: position 11,515 of record NW_027096590.1, on the reverse strand, counting down.
ACATATCAGCGTTGGAGGCTATCCTCGCTGCTGTACCGGCGGAGTACAGGGAGCCGTTGGGGACGAAGAGCTCGGCTAAGGAGGCATGGGAGGCTATTGTGGCGATGCGCGTCGGTTCCGACCGCGCAAAGAAGGCGACGGGCCAGCTTCTGAAGCAGGAGTACGCTATCCTCAAGTTCAAGGATGGTGAAACGGTGGAGGACTTCTCCCTCCGCCTCCAGACGCTCATCAGCAAGCTGAAGAGCCATGGCGTCACCATCGACGAAGAGGAGGCGGTCTCCAAGTACCTTCACTCCGTTCCAGCAAAGTACATCCAGATCGCTCTCTCCATAGAGACGATGCTGGACTTGTCCACCCTCACCATTGAAGATGTGACAGGCCGTCTGTGGGCGGTGGACGAGCACCTGGAGCAGGCGACAACAATGAAGGACAGCGGGAAACTCCTGCTGACGGAAGAGGAGTGGGCTGCTCGGAGGAACTCCGGGAAGGCAGCCTCCTCCAGTCGCGGTGGCAAGGGCAAGCACCACGGTAGGGCTTCTTCAGAGAAGAAGCAAGTCAACCCCAATGCCTGCCGGCGTTGCGGGAAGATAGGCCATTGGGCACGGGAGTGCCCAAATCGTAAGCAGGAGAAGAAGGTTGAGGCTCACCTGGCGCAAGCCGATGATGAGGATGAGGCCACTATCCTAATGGCGACGTTCTATGCACTACACGACGTTGAGGCCGAGGAGAAGGAAGAGGCGACGACGATGGAAGGACCTGGGAGGGCCCTGAAGACCGTCAACCTCGACGAACCGCGCGCCCAAGTTCACCTCGAGCGTGTGGGCGCCGACTAGGAGCAGCGGTGGTATCTGGACTCTGGTGCTAGCAACCACATGACGGGCTTCAAGGAATCCTTCTCCGAGCTCAACGGCAATGTTACCAGTACGGTGAAGTTTGGTGATGGCTCAAGGGTGGCTATCCAAGGGCGCGGCACCATCATCTTTAGATGCCAGAACAGGGAGCACCGCGCGCTAATGGATGTATACTACATCCCGCAGCTGTGTTCCAGCATCATCAGCATTGATCAGCTGGATGAGCGCGGTAGCGAGATACTGATCAAGGACGGCGTCCTTAGGATCAGGGACCGAGAGCAGCGACTTCTTGCCAAGGTGAAGAGGTCCCTGAACAGGTTGTACCTGCTCGACCTGAAGGTAGAGCAGCTGGTGTGCCTGGCGGCAAGACACTCTGAGGAACTATGGATGTGGCATGCGCGGTTCGGACATCTCAACTTCGACGCGCTGGTAGGCTAGAGAAGATGGTCCGAGGACTACCCCACATCAAGCATGGAGGTGAGCTGTGTGACAGCTGCCTGGCCGGGAAGCAGAGGAGGCTACCTTTCCCAAAGGTGGCCAAGTATCACGCGGAGGAAGCTCTCGAGCTCGTTCACGGCGACCTCTATGAGCTGATCACGCCTGCTACATGCGGTGGTCGGCGGTACTTCCTCCTGCTCGTGGATGATTGCAGTCGCTATATGTGGCTGCAACTCCTAACGAGCAAGGATAAAGCAGCGGCGGCGATCAAGAAGTTCAAGACGCGCGTTGAGGCTGAGAGCGGCAAGAAGCTCCGTGTGCTGAGGACTGATCGCGGTGGTGAATTCACTTCGGTAGAGTTTGCTACGTACTACGCGGATCAGGGTGTGGGGCAACACCACACCGCGCCGTACTCGCCACAACAGAATGGCGTGGTGGAGAGGCGGAACCAGACGGTGGCCGACTTGGCCCGATCCATGATGAAGGCCAAAGGCATGCCGACAAAGTTCTGGGGAGAGGCGGTGACCATGGCGGTGTTCATCCTCAACCGTGCTCCGACCAAGGCCCTGATGGGCAAGACGTCGTTCGAAGCTTGGTACGGGTGCAAGCCGAATGTGTCATTCCTCCAGACATTCGGTTGCATCGGCCACATCAGGAAGATGAAGCCAAACCTCACTAAGCTAGAGGACAGGAGCACACCGATGGTGTTCCTAGGCTACACGGAGGGTACCAACGCATACCGGCTCTATGACCCATGCGGAGACAAAGTGCTTGTCTCGCGCAATGTTGTGTTCGACGAGAAGGCGGCTTGGGACTGGAGCAGTCCGAGCACGGGGGAAGCTGGTGGCTTCACCAACACCTTCGTCATCGAGCACTTGGTCATCCATGGTGGTGGAGACGCTGGGGAAGAGGTGCCGAGCACTCCGGGAGGAGCGCCGAGCACTCTGGCGGTAGAGTCGAGCACTCCTGGGGCAGTGCCGAGCACTTCGAGAGGGATGTCGAGCACTCCGAGAGGAGTGTCATGCACTTCTGGAGGGATGCCGAGCATGCCAAGAGTGGTGCCGAGAGGTTCTGCAGTGGTGGCGACCACTTCAGGATAGGTGCCGAGCACTCCCGTGACAGAGCCAAGAGGTCTTGCAGTGGTGCCAATCGCTCCAAGACTGAGGCTAGACACTCCTACAGTGTGGCCGAATACTGTAGGAGTAATGATGAGCTATCCAGAAGCAGTGTCGAGCACTTCAGGTGCTATGTTGGGCACTCTGGCGGAACAGGGAGCTCCATCGATGCCGATCAAGTTCGCCTCACCTCCAAGTGACATCACTGAGTTCGTGGACGCCTACCACAAAGGTGAGGAGGTGTGGTTCCATAGGCTGGACGACATCGTCGGTGGCACATGTCCCTCAGGTCTAGTGGGTAGGCTGCTCAACGATGTAGAGCTGCTACTCATCAGCGCAGAGGAACCACCCATGTTTGCGCTAGCCGAGCGTGATGGAAACTGGCAACGGGCGATGCTGGAGGAGATGAAGGCGATCGAAGAAAACGAGACTTGGTAGCTCATCAATCCACCTTCAGGATGCCGTCCGATCAGCCTGAAGTGGGTGTATAAGGTCAAAAGGGATGAGCTCGGTGCCATTGTCAAGCACAAGGCGCGCCTCGTCGCCCGAGGCTTTGTTCAGCGTGAGGGCATCGACTTCGAGGAGATCTTTGTACTAGTAGCGCGCATGGAGTTGGTTCGTTTGCTACTAGCCTCGGCAGCAGCAAAGGACTGGCACATCCATCATTTGGATGTTAAATTGGCCTTCCTCAATGCGAGCTAGCGAAAACGGTCTTCGTTAGGCAACTTCTAGGGTTCGCCGTCAAGAGAGAGGAGCACAGGGTGCTCCAACTGCGCAAGGCACTCTACGGGCTACGGCAAGCCCCTCGAGCATGGAACGCCAAGCTTAACGCCACGCTGGGTGAGCTTGGGTTTCAAAGGTGTGCAACCGAGCACGCGTTCTACATGCGACAATGGGGGAAGGAAGAGCTCGTGGTCGGCATGTATGTGGATGACTTAATTGTCACTGGCGTGCGCACAGAGGACATCAATAGCTTCAAGCGCAAGATGACGGCTCGTTTTCGAATGAGCGATCTCGGCGCACTCTCCTACTACCTCGGCATCGAGGTGAGACAGAGGAAGGAGAAACTCATGCTCGGTCAGAGCGCGTATGCCTCCAAGCTGTTGGAGAGGAGCGGCATGGTGGAGTGCAAGCCATGCGTGACTCCGATAGAGGAGCGGCTGAAGCTGACGAAGGCTAGTACCACGGTGAAGGTGGATGCAACACTCTACCGGAGCATCGTCGGTGGACTGCGCTACCTAGTCTACACGAGGCCAGACATTGCGTTCGCCGTGGGTTACATCAGTCGCTTCATGAAGGATCCCAGAGAGGATCACTGGGCTATGGTGAAGTGGCTACTATGCTATGTCAAGGGGACGGTGAATCATGGGATCATCTTTCCAAAGACCGGTGGGAGTAGGCTGCAGCTCACGGTGTTCAGCGATGCAGACATGGCGGGGGACATCGACGGATGACGGAGCACCTCTGGCGTGCTTGTCTTCCTCGGGTTAGCCCCAATTTCATGGCTGTCGCTGCAACAGAAGGTGGTGGTGCTATCTACGTGCGAGGCAGAGTACATAGCAGCAGCCACAGTGGCGTGCCAAGTTGTGTGGCTATGCCGGCTGTTGGGTGAGCTGACCGGTGTGGAAGCTCACCCACCAGCACTGATGGTGGACAACCAGCCACCATCGCCCTCGCAAAGAATCCAGTTCTACACGACCGGAGTAAACACATCAACGTGAAGTTCCACTTCCTCAGGGACTGCGTTGATGGAGGGCAGATCATCATCAAGTTCGTCGAAACTGGTCAGCAACTCGTGGACGTCCTCACCAAGCTGCTCGGACGACTTCGACTCATGGAGCTGAAGGAGATGATTGACATGGAGGGGGTACAAGGGTTAGCAGTAGGATTAGGGGAAGAATGTTAGCTAATCTACTATTACCTTATGTGAACACAGCAAGTGAAGGCGGCACCGAAAAGGCCCCCTGCTGTGATACTGTAGCCGCTGTAGGTGCAGGCGCCGCACGGCTCAACTGCAGCACTGTAGCCATGCAGTGGCCGGCGTAGAGTCAGTCATGTATGTTATCTAGTTACTGTTACAGCATGTGGGCTGTACTAGGACTAGATAGATAGAGTTGTATAAATAGACTATCACGGCAACTCAGTAAAGAGAGTTCATATTTGCCATCACACAGACAGGGCTTCGGCCAACGCTGGTGTCTTGTATTGTGCATGCTTGCTCTGTTCTCCCTTCTTCTAGCTCTGGTCATAGTGCATGGGATGGACAACGCCTACTCGTGGTCGGCACGGCTAGTGGGTGCTCGGCAAGATCGGCTGAGTGGTTCACTCGCCTGAGCCGGTGATCCTGTGGGCCAACAGTCTATAGCTCGCTTAGCATGGTGGAGGTTGGTGTCGATAGAATATCATCGGTAGGCCTTCGAGGGGTATCCCATGAAGATGGATTGATCGGCAGAGGAGCGTGTGAACAAGAAGGCACCAGAGACACATGAGTTATACAGGTTCATGCCGTCAGTATGACGTAATACCTTACTCCTGTGGTCGGTTGGTTTGTATTAGCTATCGTATGATATGCCATGATTTTAGAGGGGGTCCCTGCCCGCCTTATATAGTTCGGGAGGCAGGGTTACAAGTCAGTTAGATCTGAGAGATAACCGAAAAGTAATAACTGATTACAGAAATCTTGGGATCATACATATCCTAACAGATCTCATAGTATCTTTAGGATATCTTCTCGATGTCTTGCAGAAGGTGCCGAGCAGACTCGTGCCCCGCAAGGCTTCTTCTTGTGGGCTAGGCCACCCCTAGGGGCGTAGCCCATGTGGTCCACCATGGATATCCGGGGTCGTACACCCCATAGCTAGTCCCTGAGCGCCTTGTACCCATTGTGCAACGTCGTATTAAGCTTGTCTAAGCAAGTGCAAACAACGCCGAGCAGTCAAGCTCATGGTCCAACCACCATGCTAGATTGCCAAGCTGCGTGAGCCACCGCCGATCAGTGTGAACCGTTGCCGAGCAGCATAACCTATCGCCGAGCAGCGCGACCAGTCGCCGAGCACCGTGAACCATCGCCGAGCAGAATGACCAAAGTATAGCTTGCCATAAGGGTGTAAGGAGCTCAAGTTTAGAATCAAAAATTTCTCCGCAGTGTACCAAGTGTGCCCACTTAGAGTCCGAAGAAAAGGTGTAGGAGTCAATCTTTCTCTATAAGCATGTAGTCTTCGAGAAAAACTCCGCACACTCACCGCGAGGTGAAGTGTGCCCACTTAGTCCCTGAGCCTGATAGCAGATGATGTAGTCATATGATGTCAGGGTTAGAAACTTGAAGAATAGTAGAAAACCAGCCGAGCAAGAAGCCAGTCCCCGGACGTGTCCTAGAAAGAGACAAAGCACATTCACTGCAAGTTGAAGTGTGCCCGCTTAGTCCCCGAGCCTAATAGTAGGTGGCGTAGTCACATAGTGCTAGGGTCAGAAACAGAAAAACAATCAAAGACCAATGGAACAGACCGCCAGTTCCTGAGCTGCAGGCGGAATTATCGGAGAAATCAAATCATGGAGGAAAAACTAGTGTAACAGCTGTATAACTTCAGTTACTTAGCCTCAATAAATGGCGAAGATGTCGGCGATATTTCGGTGAGGAGCAACTAAAGGCGGTGATAATTGAGCGCCATGGGCTGCGGTTACGCGGAAGCCCAGGTAACGGCACATTTACTGCATCGAAGAATTCGCAGCAGCGCAGATCGTGGGAACGGTTCCCAAAAAACCCTTGAATGTGGAACGGTGGGGGAGATCCTATATAATAGTGCTATCACAGACCCTGTTCCCACCTTTTCCACTTCATCTTCCTCCTCATCTCTCGCGCCGCCGAATCCGCAACCACAGTTTCCTCTGTCGCCGAAAACCTAACTAGATCTGAGAGATGGCGCCGAAGAGAGGAGCTGCAAAACCAAAGAAGACGAGTCCCAAGAAGCTGGTCACCATGGCCCGATGTGATGAGGAGTGGGTGCCATCACAAATAGGAGAAGCTAAGCTGAACCGATTGTATGCAAGCCGGCGTTCTCCCCGACCGTGCGACCGTCGGATGGCGGCCAGCTTCCGGTGAGTCCTTTCCCACGCCTCACACTGACGAAGCAGTAGTTTTCGAAGACTATTTCTAGCATGGATTAGGGTTTCCTATGCATTCATTTCTTAGGGATCTGTTGGAGCTCTGGGGGGTTACTTTGTGCAATCTCCACCCCAATACCATTATGCACATCTCTATCTTCATCCACTTTTGTGAGGCATACCTTGGCATCCTACCCCACTTCAATCTTTTCCATCACCTATTCTGGCTGAAGAAGAGAGGCGGTGCTGGTTCCAAGGTGGTCGGCGGGGTGTATCTCCAGCTTTGGTATGGGATGGCGAGTGAATATCTTACCATACCGCTGAATACGTTGCTGAAGGGGTGGAACACCAGATGGTTCTACATGAGACAAAGCCACCCAACGGTGCGTTGTAACATCGACCACATCCTAGAAAGTCAGAGGAGTTGGTCGGAGCTACCGAGCAAGGATGACATGGAGCAAGTGAATGAACTCCTCGGCTTGATAAAGGGCATAAAGACCAATGGCGGATTGGTAGCGGCGAGTTTCATAGTGCGCCGCATACAACCCTGTAAAGAGAGGGCGCACCCAGGCTTTGAATTCAAAGGGGAGACTGACGTGACTCGAGAGAGGCCAGAAATACTATCCAGGAGCGACGTCGAAGAGCAAACTGCCAAGCTGTTCGCTCCGCTATCCTCCTTCAGGCTATCAGGGTACACGAAGCCCTTCAATTACAAGAATCTGCCTCCTCAGGTGAATGTCCTGACTATATGTTCCTAAGAAGTTTATTTATACTGCCGAGCAATAAACTGATCCTACTCATGTGAAGATCCATTCGCAAGACATGGCGGTGTATTTCTCAGGCGTGCCGAGAAACGATTGGCTGCTGTCAGTAGATGCACGGCGACCTGTCCAAATTGAAGAAAGCTCCGTCGGTGTCTCCTCAGAATCGGGAGGAATGGACACTGGTCGGACGGAGGGTCCTCCCCTAGTGTCGGCGAAAACTAAGGGAAAGAGGCCGATGGAAGATGAGCCGGCCCAGAAGAAGAGGAAAACAGCCACAACTGCTCCCCGCAAACCAGGCGGGATCTCTCTAGATGATGACCAGACCAATCGAACATGAAGAACTGTAGTGTTCGATTGGTCTGACGATGATGAGACTCTTACGAACCCTCTCCCGAGCACGAAAAAGCCTTCGCATGACCCACGCGTGGAGCAACAAACCAGGGTAGGCGAAGAAGTCTGTGAGGCTCCGACAAGGAGAGTCCCCGAGCATCGAGCGGAGGGAATTACTGCGTAGCAGACGTCAGAAAGCCCCACAGAGCGGGCAACTGAGACCCCGGAGCAACGAACGGCAGCAGCCCCGGAGCAGCAGGCGGAACCAAGGCTGACCGAGGAAGAGCCAAGAATTCCCCCGCCGAGCACAGGAGTCGACCCCGCAGCTACGCCCGAAGGCTCAGGCCGGCACCGCCGATTCAAGAAATTGAACCGTCAGACCAAACCATAAGTGTCCTTGTGCTGACGTTACTTTGCTGTATTTCCCTTACTTCTGTTGTGACTGAATAACTGATTTGGTACAGTGCAAAGCCAACAACTGATCCGGCCCCACCCGCTCAGACTGAGCAGCAACTAGAAACTAGCCCTGGGGCAGTGGAGACGCCAGTAGACCACATCTAGGAGTCCCCGAGTGTTCGGGAGCATGCGGGAGAGCCAATTGCTGCCCCTAGTGAGCTTGATAACCGTGAGCGAATGCCTACTACGGCGAATGAGTCGGCGACAGCGCCTTCGGCAACAGTGAAATCAGTAGCGGAAGAGCTTTCGACGCCAAAGGAGCAAACGGCAATCCCCGATACTTCGGAGGGCGTGGTCGGACCTACTATCCAACCATCGAGCCCCCGGCTGCAATGGAACAAGACAAGGTGGAGGAGATCGTGCGTGATGACCCTCGACCCCAAGCAGTCCGAATTCTTCGAAAGCACGATGATGAAATAGTTGTTGTCGAAGAGGAGGACACCACCAAGGAGTTCAGGAGACTGGAGACTTCTCTTAGTGGTGTGATGAAATAGATTAAGGTGAATACTTCATCTGGAAAGATCCTGGTTGTTTATTGGAATTGGTTAACTATAATGTCATCATTTGTTTTGCAGGAGATATCTCGAGTTGTCGAGCAGCGCCGCCAGCTGATAAAGCAAATGGAGCCCCTTGCTGCGGAGAACGAAAAACTCAAATAGGCCAGGAACCTCTCGGAGAAAAATATCTAGAGGGCCCAACACGAACGAGATCTTGCAGAGTCGAACGCGTGGGACCTGGAATACTAGAAGGGGGTTCTTACCGAAAAGCTAGAGGCCGTGTCCGAGCAAGTGCGTAGCCAGTCCGAGCAGCTGGCCGCTGTCTCCGACCAACTAAGAAGTGCTTCTGAGCAGCTGGAGAGGAAAAACAAATAGCTCAACAGTGTATCCAAACAGAAAGCAGGTACATCATAGAATGTTCTTTGGCGTTGCTGAACAGCCGCACTTCCGTTAACAACTGTTGTTCTTGTAGAGCAAGACGCTGAGCTCGGATAGATGCGCCAGGCCATAGATCAACTTCACCAGGAGAAAGCAAAAGAAGCAGAGCGGGTGAACAAACTTGCTGAGAAGCTGAAAGGTGAATTCCTCCTAGTCGGAATTATTGTTGGAGTAGCTTCCTTGTATAATGGATCATTGTAACTCTCGCAGGCTATCGTCATAAAGCCAAAGCGTAGTTCGATGTGCTTGTGTAGGAGGCCAAGGTCCAAAAGGAGAATTTTGACATTGTAATCGCCGCAATTAAGCCGATGCTTGACTGCATCGATCTGGAAAGGACTGCTCAGTATGACGATAGGCGTCAACGTCCCGACACCATAATCTAGAGGTGCAAGGCAGCACAGGAGAACTTCAAGACTTTCAACCGCGATGCCATTACGATCGTTGCTACCCATGTCCTCGCGGTTGTTCGGTCCCATTACCCTACCATCGACCTTCAGTCGATAGGGGGTGGGTTCACCGAAGGACTAGACGACACGGGGACACAGCAGCTGGAGGACGAAGTGGAGGACGCAACGAAGATGCTGGCCGGTGATATAGACCTGTTTGGTGAAATGGATGGTAACGGCGAGGCTCAGTAAGCAACTCATAGATTATCATCTGTAAAGTCCTAACAGTGTAATTAGAAAGCGCGAAAGTGCAAGAAACAATTATTCGTCGAATAAATGCTATAAGGTGCATGTAAATGTAATATATGCAGTTTGCTTGTAGCTCGGTGAAATAATCTTCGCAGTTTCAAACCTGACGTGATTATGCGTAGTTCAAATAACATCTGACCAGTTGGTCTGCTACTAATCCCTATGGCCTTGGCCAGCCCATAGTCCATAACGTCGAGCGCGGAGCCCGTGCACATGTAGGAGTAACAGACGTGACCCAGGAACCGCAGCCGAGCACCCATGACATAGAGCGCAGAGCCCGTGGCACGTGTAGGGAAAAATCGGTGGCTGAGTCTTTTCCATAAAAAACAACGCAGAACGTGTTCTGGTCGACAGTTGTTATACGAACTTGGAGATAAAGGCAACATAAGCGGCGTCCGAGCAATGTATTCTATGTTGAACTCTCAGCCTTGGCTGACCCATAGTCCATAACGTCGAGCGTGGAGCCCGTAGACATGTAGGAAAAATAGGTGTGACCAAGGGACCGCAGCCGACCACCCATAATGCAGAGCGCGGAGCCCATGGCACGTGTAGGGAGAAATCGGAGACTGGGTCGTCTCCAAAGAGAACAAAAAAGAAAGGATGTTGCTCTCCGATCAAAAAATGTTTTGGCGATGTGGGGAAAACATGCTCGGCGATTTGGAGAAATCGAGTTTGGTGATTTGGAGAAATCGTGATCGGCGATTTGGAGAAATCGTTTGGTGATTTGGAGAAATCGTGATCGGCGATTTGGAGAAATCGTGATTGGCGATTTGGAGAAATCGTGTTCGGCGATTTGGAGAAATCGTTTGGCGTTTTCATATTGGAGATCATTATGGAGTATTGTGATGCTCGACGACCGTACGTGGAGATTAAAACAAAAGGGGAAAAGGAATATAAGCAAATTATGGATATCAAAACTTTATTCATCACAAATTGGAGAGTACATATCCGGAACGTTTCAAGGGTAGAAACGTATAAGGTGCTCGATGTGCCATGAATTGGGAACATCAATTCCATCCAAGGCACATAGGCGATAAGAGCCTGGTCGGGTGACCTCTTTGTCGACGTAAGGCCCTTCCCAAGGGGAGGAGAGCTTGTGCAACCCCTCGGTCTTTTGTTTTCTACGGAGAACGAGATCGCCAACAGTAAATGAATGACCTTTAACATTTCGGTTGTAGTACCTCCGCAACCCTTCCAGATATTTAGCTATACGGACGTAGGTGATTAGGCATTCTTCCTCGGCCCTGTCGACGTCCTCAGACCGAACAACCTTGGCCTGCTCTTCATCATAGTTTTCCACTCTAGGTGCTCAAAAAGTAACGTCCGCTAATAATATGGCTTCTGACCCGTAGGCCAAAAAGTATGGAGTCACACCGGTACTGCGACTAGCTTTAGTACACAGTCCCCAAACTACAGCTGGAAGCTTCTTGAGCCATTTGCCCAGGTGCTTTTCTTCTTTCTGATACAGTCGCTTTTTTAGGGCATCAAGGATCATACCGTTTGCCCATTCGACCTGACCGTTGGCTCGTGGATGAGCAACGGAGACATATTTGACGGAGATGAAATGGTCTTTGCAGAAGTCCTAGAATTGCTGGCCAGTAAACATCGAATCGAGATCGGTGATGATGTTGTTTGGTAGACCAAATATGTGGATGATATCTTCAAAGAGCTCAACTGCCTTTTTTGCAGTGGCCGAGACGAGCGGTTTATATTCAATCCACTTGGAGAACTTATCAATGGTGACATATACATACCGAAAACCACCTGGTGCTAGCTTGAAAGGCCCGATCATGTCCAGTCCCCAGCACGCAAAGGGCCAGGAGGCTGGGA
>NW_027096589.1:21175-60000 GCF_019320115.1 Miscanthus floridulus | reverse complement strand
AGGAATCATTACACACCCAATCACTCATGTAGAACTAAAAGGACTCAAGCAAAAGGGACATGAAAGTCTCAGAAATTACTATCGATGATTCGGCGAACTACGAGCTCAAGTGCATGACATAACCGAACGAGAAGTAATTGAAGCTTTCTCTCACGGAATCATGGCTAGGTGGCAATTTCAAGACTTCTGCAAAGAAAATCCAAGAAACAATGAAGAATTCAGACGAACAGTAGAAAAGATGATTACTGCAGAAGAAAAAACACGAGAGAGGTTCCCGGACAGAAGCAACCAGGACAACTCGGACAAGCAAAATCACTGAAATAGCAGACATCAAGAAAGAAAACGTAGACCAGACAATACTGTGGCAATGGCCGACAAATCAAAGAAGTTTTCCAAACCCAGAAGATATGATGACATTGAAAACATACGTTGCCCATTGCACCCTAATGGGAGGCACACCATTGGAAATTGCTACACTTTCAATGATCGATACACAAGAAAAGATAGTAAGGAAAACACCAAAGAGGACAATCAGAAAAGAGACGAAGGCAACCACGAGGACAAAGGATTCCAAAAACCCAGGGGAATGGTAGCAGTGATCTTCTCAGGGGCTCTGGATTGCAGAAGCAAACATCAAGAAAAACTAGCACTACGGACCATTATGACAGCAGAACCGGCTACCCCAAGATATCTCAATTGGTCATAGTATCCTATCCAATTTACCAGAAAAGACCAATGGACTAGCGTGAGAAACGCAGGCCACTATCCACTGGTTCTAGATCCAACTATTACTGGTATGACCGTCACCAAAGTACTAATCGATGGGGGAGCTGGACTCAACATCATCTTTTTAGAAACTCTAAGGAAAATGGGACTACAACTCGCCAGGATGATCATGCCAACAAGCACACCTTTTTATGGAATAGTACCCAGCAAAGCAGCCATGCCACTCGGACAAATTACTTTACCCGTTACTTTTGGAACTCCTTCAAACTACCGAACAGAGTTTATCAAATTTGAGGTCGCTGACTTCAATTTGTCATATCATGCAATCCTCGGACGCCCAGCACTGGCCAAATTCATGGCAATACCACATTATCCGTACTTACTGCTTAAGATGCCAGGACCCAACGGTATCCTTTCTCTTCGAAGTGATTTGAAGCGTGCTTTTGACTGCGACGTTCAGGCGATCCAAATTGCAGCTAAAGCACAAGCCGACAATGGAAGAAAAGAAATAGCCGCAATCACTGCAGAGACAAGCCAAGAAGAATTAGAAATACTGGCTAAAAAGCCCAGCATCATTGCACCACCAAAAGAAGCCGACGTCAAGCAAATCGACTTAGGCACAGGCGATACCTCCAAGATAGCAACCATCAGTGCTCACCTCTCAGCAAAATAGGAACTCGCGCTCACCAACTTTCTTCGGGACAACCAAGATATCTTCGCTTGGAAGCCGGCCGACATGCCAGGAGTCCCAAGGGAGTTGGCTGAGCATAGAATTGATGTTAATGAAAGCTCCAAGCCTATAAAGCAACGGCTACAACGATTCTCACCCGACAAAAAGGCAGCAATTAAAAAGGAAATAACAAAACTGATGGCAGCCGGATTCATCAGGGAAATCCTTCATCTAGACTGGCTAGCAAACCCAGTCCTTGTGCAGAAGAAAAACATGGACGAGTGGCGCATGTGCATCGACTACACAGATCTCAACAAACATTGCCCAAAAGATCCGTTCGGGCTACCATGCATTGACCAGATAGTTGACTCAATAGCAGGATCTGCACTATTATCTTTTCTCGATTGCTATTCAGGGTATCACCAGATCACATTAAAAGAACAAGACCAGAGCAAGACATCTTTTATTACTCCGTTTGGTGCTTACTGTTACAAGACCAAGTCATTTGGACTAAAGAATGCCGGTGCCACATACCAAAGAGCTATCCAAACTTGCCTTGGGGATCAAATCAATGAAAATGTGGAGGCATACGTGGATGATGTAGTGGTGAAAACAAAGAACCCAGACACTCTGATTGAAGATTTAAAGCAAACCTTCGAAAACTTGAAGAGATAGAGATGGAAATTGAACCCAAACAAATGTGTATTTGGAGTTCCCTCAGGACAACTACTCGGATTTTTGGTCAGTCAGCGCGGGATCGAAGCCAGCACTAAGCAAATTCGAGCTATAACAGAAATGGGCCCACCTAGAAGTATCAAAGATGTGCAGAAACTAACAGGATGCGTGGCAGCCCTCAACCATTTCATATCAAGACTCGGCAAAAAGGGGTTACCTTTCTTTAAACTACTAAAGAAGACAGACAAGTTCGAGTGGACAATAGAGGCCAACTAAGCTTTCAAAAAACTTAAAGAATACCTCACCTCGTCGCCTGTCCTGACACCTCCAAAGAAAGACGAAGATATGATGCTATATATTGCGGTGACTTCTACCGTAATTAGCACGGCAATAGTCATAGAAAGAGAAGAACAAGGGCGCGTATATAAAGTGCAACGTCCCGTATACTACATCAGCAAAGTACTGTCAGAATCCAAAATCCGGTACCCGCATGTACAAAAACTACTCTACGCTCTACTCATCACCTCACGCAAGCTTCGCCACTATTTCGAAAGCCACAAGATTACTGTGGTGACAGATTTTCCACTCAGAGACATCCTACACAATAAAGATGCCACGAGGCGCATATCCAAGTGGGCAGTTGAAATCAGAGCTCTTAACATCGATTTCACCCCGCGGAAAGCAATCAAATCTCAAGCCCTCGCTGATTTTATGGCCGAGTGGACAGAGATTCAACAGCCTTTATCAGATACAATCCTTGACCACTGGAAGATGTACTTTGATGGATCACTCAAACTAGGCGGGGCCAGTGCAGGCGTTCTCCTCATTTCTCTAGAAGGAAAACAACTCAAGTACGTCCTTCAGATATTATGGCAAGCTACAAATAACGAAGCAGAATATGAAGCCCTCATCCACGGGTTACGAGTGGCAATTACTCTCAGAATAAAGAGATTACTTGTATACGGCGATTCAGCAGTAGTCATCAACCAAGTCAATAAAGATTGGGATTGCACCAAAGAAAACATGAGTGCTTACTATGCTGAAATACGGAAACTTGAAAAACATTTTCAAGGATTAGAAATTCTACACGTCCTACGCGATTCCAACATTGCAGCAGACGTCCTCGCCAAGCTCGGATCAGATAGAGCAAAGGTTCCACCCGGCGTATTCATAGAAGAGCTATCAGTTCCCTCTATCAAACAACCCGATGAAACAACCCATGAAATTCAGGCTAAAGGAGTTCAGATCTTGGTAATCAACCCTTCATGGAGCCAAGTTTTCATCGACTACATCAAAGAAAATAAATTGCCAGCAAATAAAGCAGAAGCCACCTAAGTTGTTTGCAGAAGCAAAAACTACGTTCTAGTAGGAGATAGACTTTACAGAAGAGCAGCATCATCAGGAGTACTCCTAAAATGTGTCTCATTTGAAGAAGGAAAAGAGATCCTAGACGAAATACACTCAGGTTGTTGTGGAAATCATGCCGCTTCGAGAACACTAGTTGGCAAAGCATTTCGCACCAGATTCTACTGGCCAACCGCTTTGAAAGACGCAGAAGAACTTGTCAGAAAATGCAAAGGTTGCCAAATGTTTGCAAGACAAGCCCATGTGCCAGCTCACAATCTTATCTGCATCCCACCCGCTTGGCCTTTTTCCTGTTGGGGGCTGGATCAAGTAGGACCTCTGAAGAAAGCAAAAGGTGGCTTCGAGTACATCTTTGTAGCAATCGACAAGTTCACCAAGTGGATTGAATACAAACCACTCGCAAAATACAGCGCAGCAAAAGCAGTCAAGTTCATCCAAGACATTATACACCGCTTCAGGATGCCCAATCGAATCATCATAGATCTAGGTTCCCCCCTTCACGGCTACAGAATTCAAAAGCTGGGCACAAGACTGTGGTTTCAGTATAGACTACGCGTCTGTTGCACATCCAGAAGCCAACGGACAAGTAGAAAGGGCTAATGGACTCATACTAGCCGGATTAAAACCAAGATTATACGAAGAACTAGTGGACTATGGAGCCAAGTGGATTGAAGAATTGCCTAAAGCAGTATGGGGGCTATGAACTCAAATGAGCAGAGCAACAAGCTACTCACCCTTCTTCCTAGTTTATGGGACAGAGGCCGTACTACCTACCGACTTGATCTGGACATCACCAAAGATAGAATAATACGATGAAGGAGAAGCAGAACACACAAGAAGATTAGAACTCGACAGCTTAGAAGAAGTCAGAATAAACGCTACCCTCCAATCAGCCAGATACCTATAAGGTTTAAGACGACACTACAACAAGAGTACCCATCCTCGATCATTACAAGTCGGAGACTTAGTGCTAAGAAGGATACAAAAGACTGATGGACAACATAAGCTACTCAGTCCATGGGAAGGTCCTTTCATTGTCACAAAAGTCACCGAACTAGGCACATACAAGTTAATAACCGAAGATGGAAGAGAAATCAGCAATACATGGCACATCAGCAAGAGTACATAAAGTACTCAAACAAAAAGATAGACAACTCACAGCTGGGGGCGGGTTATTGGCTGAGAACTCAGAGACAGCAGGAGGAATGATGCTCACTCCTTTCAGCATCTTCTGGAGACGCTCGAGTACCTCCTCACCGGTCAGCTCAAGAGCTGGGACCATGCGTGAAGGATCCTCAGCCCTAGAATACTCAAAGCCAAGATGCTCCCGCTCTTTCAAAGGCTGAACCCGGCGACGAAGAAAGCTCAAAACAATACCAAAGCCGGTCAAACCCTGCTGTTTCAGCATGCTAATCCTATCAAGGAGTGGCTGGATCACTTGAATCTCAGCAGGTGACTCAAGCTTCTTGTCCCATCGGTCATTCACCACAGGGCCAGATCTAGAGTGGACGACAAGGGAAGGGATCAAATTGGCAGCATAAAACCACTCAGCACGCCAATCTTTTATAGAATCGACTAGGTCATAGTCAAACAACTTAATCTTAAGACCCTGGCGAAACTGAATCCCACAACCGCCAAGAACGCTGGTTTCTTTGCGGCGGGGTTGAGGTTTCAGATGAAAGAAAAAGCGAAAAAGAGATAGAGAAGGAGGGATTCCAAGGAAAGCTTCACAAAGATGAACGAAAATAGAAAGATGGAGAATGGCATTGGGAGTTAGATGGTTCAGACTAACCCCGAAATAACCAAGAAACTGATGAAGAAAGGCGGAAGCAGGAAGGCAAAGTCCGGCATGGACAAAGGAAACGAAGAGGACAATCTCACTAGGACCCGGAGCTAGAACCCGATGCTCGCCCGGAACTCTCCATTCAGCGATAACTTTGCTTTGGATCAAGCCGTCGCTAACGAGCTCGCGCAGCTAGTCTTCGCTTGTTGTTGGAGCCGGCCAAACCTTCTAAGCAGCCCTCATGGCCACGAACTCCTGGTTTTCGATCAAAGAAAGGGATGACTCCTCGTCCACGAAGGTCGCCAGAGACTTGCTTGCGGTTTTCTTCTTTCCCATGAACTAGCGGAAGCAAAAAGGCAATGGGGAAGATGAAGCTAGGATGGTGGTGCTCGGGTGACGGCGACGATGATGGCAGCGGATTTCTGAAAGCTAGGGTTTAAAGGCAGGAGCTGAGCAGCAAAGGAAAGGAAGATGAAAGGTCTTTAAATAGATTTTTCAGTAATAAAAATGGCCCACTAGGCCCATTAAAACGCAGTGTGAGAACGCAACGGTCCATTTACCGACGCAGCTAAAATGACGGAGGGCACGAATCCACACAATGGTACAAACCAATGGGCAGATTTCAGACTTATCCATCCAGCACCACAGCAGGGTTATCAGATCGCTACAAGAACAACTCGTCAAACCAAGAAGAAAGAAAGGGCTACCTTGCAAGGAACAAAGGAACCCAATTATTTAAGAAAGAACTCGGTAATCTCATGAACGACAGGGATCACAGTAGAAAAGTAAAAGACAACTCAGAAGACAAGATTCGTTACATTACAAGCGACTTCAAAAATAGAAGATTACAAATCTTATAAGACCCAACAAACTCGGCACCACGAAAAGCAAAGTAGCAAAGAGGAACACGGACACGGCTAGGCTCTGGAATGACTACGTGTCCCAAATTGCTACTCAGAAGGACAAACCGCCATCAGCTACACTGTTTTCTTCAAAGGACGGACGCAGTGCATCCAAGGCAGAATTCGGTAGCATGACAAGACAACATGGAGCAGAGAAGGCCGGCGGGCATCTGTCTACCCAAGACCGATGTGATGCTGGATATGATGTTGATCTGCACCGGACAGTCTCAGGACAGGCAACGAGGATCAACCCAGAACTGCCCAATGAAGAAACGAAGCCCACATCACAAGACTTCCTCCAACTACCACCACGTACATCCTGGCACAATGCTGTCGCGGGATTAGCCTACCTCTAATCCCTATCACAAGACTTCCTCCAGCTATGACAAGACACACAGGAACTACAAAATATGCCCGGGGGCTGCTCTACTTCACAAACTACCATGTTCATGACCACGAAGGTTTCAACAGAATGTCCAATGGATGAAAACAAGCACTCTGGGACAGTATTTATAGACCAAAGGAGCGGCACACATGGACTAGGAGTACCAATGAAATAAGCCTAACAAAGGACACAGTGAAAAGACAGGACTCAATAATGGATGACTCAGGCGAGAGGAAATAGTACTCGAAGACGGGCATATTCGGAAGAATATACCAGCACAGTACAACCCGTGAACAAAAGGCATTTACACTCAACCACCACCATACAACTACATCTGACAACAGCAGACTATCAAAGAATACGCCAAGACCTCGCATCCGAGTTCTTCCTGAACAAAACAACATGGATATACGCTCAGGGGCTCGGCCAGCATCATAGCTTAATCAACACTAAGTTAGGGAGCTCGGCCTTCATTTCAACTACTCCCGGAGGCTCGGAACCAAAGACAAAGGACCAAGAATACAAGAAACTCAAGACTACAACAACGACGACACATCAAGACTCATCCGACTTCTTTTCTAAAGAGAAGAACTCGGAGAAAGCATGGGGCTGCGGGATACATAGCCCCAGAATTTTTTGAAGACAAGAATCTGGACCCTCCAACTTTTGCAAGCAAAAGCAAGAGGCTCGGGGGCTACACTCAGTGAGTGCAATTTTTACGAAAAATTGCACCCACCCAAAAAGAACCCGGACATAAGCTCGGAGGCTGCATGCCACAAAACTACTCGGATGATGGTTTAATCCAAGACTAAAGGGCCGCTTCGGAAAGATGCCGCAAAACTACTCGGATGATGACATAATCCAAGTCTCGGGGACTACTTCAGAACACAAATTTTCAAACAACATAAAGGATCAAGACCCTCCAACTTTTTGTTCCAAATAGCAAGAGGCTCGGGGGCTACACAACGCAGACCACTTCAAGACATTACGACAAAAAGAACCCAGAACGAGCCATATTCGAGTTCTTTTTGATAAAACTTCAACGAACAATCAGAGCAACCTGAAGACAAGATCCTCCAGCTCCTTGTTCCAAATAGCAAGAGGCTCGGGGGCTACAACCAGATGGATGTACTTTTTCTTCAAAAAGCACTCACCACTTGAAGATCCCAAGAAGCGCTACAAGGTTTCACTCCAGAAAGCACTCGGATGACATTTTGTTCCTACTCAACAAGACTTGAAGGAGCAAAGCAAGACTTTCAGAGCTCAACCATGAAGTGCTCGGGGGCTTGTCGATGTAGGACCCACAGGATACCCCACAAGGGAGAGAGAAGATCTAGTCCAACTAGGATTCTTCCCATGTAATCTTAGTAGTAGAACTATTAAGTAATCCTACTAGGAAATCTCATTATAAACCGACTAGAACTCTAGCCTCCTGACTATATAAAGGAGGGCAGGGCTCCTGAGAGAAAAGGACGACAATGGTACAACACAACATATCACAATCAATCCAACGCAAAGGCTAACGCCGACTGGATGTAGGGTTATTACTCGATCTACGATCGAGGGCCTGAACTAGGATAAATCGACTGTCTCTTGCGTTAACCATCGAGTTCAGCATACGCCGAAGCCCGAACATACTGCCCCGGGTACCCCCATGGCAGGCTATCGGTGGTGAAACATCGACACCTATCTCATACTAGATTAGCAACTATCCTATGCCAAACATGTTGGTACCATTAAGTCATCACAATAATAACCATATCCAGTTGAGTTCTTGCATAATCTCATAACCATCATTTCCATAATTTACTACGATGAAAGGAACTCAAGTCAAGTTCTCACTATCCGGGAGAGACGGCGATTCGAATCGATTCCTACCCAGCTGGGGAAATATTCCTAACACACACCCAGGCATGCCTCGCGAAGGTAGCCTTAGGTCACCTTTGGTACAAATCAGGAACCAAATTCGCGGGTACGACCAGCGCCGCACAATCAGAGAACCACTCTGCCAAGGGTGATCGGGACTCTAACCCGCCTTTGGGCTTACGCCAATGGCTCTCCGCACATCCATACTACCATCTAGAGTGCACACTTGAACTGCTCGTGGTCCCGGCCTGAGATGAGCTACTCGGCTTCGCGGTTGGAATGACTTATCCAACCAACTATGTGAGAGGCTGCGTTCAACATGACAAGATGACCTCCAACGTCTGGTCCTTAAACGACACAGGTGGAGTCACTACAATACCACATATAAGACTCCACTCGGTCTCCATTTATTCAACAATACCAGGTTATGTTCCACGATAGCACAATATAGCCAACCGTGATTAAGTTATCACCTATAGCTCGCAGGTGACAAGGAATCACCCGACTTCTACCGGTCTAAGCAGAGCTAAGCATGATAAATGTTCCTGGACTTAAATAGGATTCATGGTAGATATATCTGGTCAAGGAATGGTAGTATGCAGCAAGTGTTTACAAACAACTCCTGTCACGTAATGCAGCAATACGAATAACTTTAAGTGACATTAATAAAATAGGGAGACTTATAATGCTCCGGGGCTTGCCTTTCACAAACGTCGAAGGCTGGTGATCGGGGCACTCGGGAAGGTGGTCGGCTTCAGGCTCTCCTTCACTGGGAACCTCCAGGTGCTGAACTTCCTGATTCTCCTCCTGCGGGTCGACGTCGAGCTCCACTAGCATGATCTCCTCGGTTGCACCTATTGCATGCATATGCATAAATAAGTGCCATGAATGCATAAGATGGATCACGGAGGATGTGATAACAGAATGTACATGCTGTGACAATGATATTAAGTAGCAAAATGATAACAATGCTAACTCCTTATTTGCCTAGTAGGTGCATATCTCTTCTCTAGTTATTTACAAATTTCACACAAAGAAATATCTAAGTTACACATGACAGTTACAAGTTTATATCATAACTGAAGTTACACTTATCCAAATGTTGTGATCTTAGACTTTCTGGAAAGCTTATAAAATTGTCTACAACTCTTATTTACTCATCAAAAGCTGAATCACAATCTATCCTAGACAAAATAGGAAATCTATGCAGTGCTGTCCAGAAATTCCAGAGAACAAGCAATTCAGAAAAACTAACTTTAAACTGATAGAACTCCTAAACCCTTTGACCTATTTACCTGAAACTTAAACACAAGATAGATGAAGAAGTTACCTACAACTTTGTTATTAACCATTTCTACAGAAAACATCATTTCGACTATGCAACATAACAAGCAACAGAATCGGTCCGAAAACATGTTAAATCGAATTATAAAGCGACAATATTTCTACTACATGTAAGCATTCAAAATTTGACACCACCAAGTACACCAACAGTTTAGGGACATCAAATACACTCAAGAAAACCTAATGGCAAAGCCCAAACTATTGATTTAATTGCCTTTATTAATTTATTTAGATAATTAGGTTAAATAATAAACCTATACCAAATGTGCATAATAAATTCTCAGAAAATTATAGTGGCTTACAAGTTCCCTCAATATACTACTGTAAAAGTTTCATACCATTTTAACATGTATAACCTTCTTTACAAAAATGACAAGCCAGCAAGGTCTATTTTAGCAAAAATAGTAAACCCTATAGAAAAGTGTCAAACAATAGATTATATATTTTTATAAACAACTACACTTAATAAGGAACACAACAAAATTTGGTTCACAAAAATTGGACCTCTAGAACTCCACTTATCATTTTTCAAAGTTTGCATCAAATCTGGACAAATGAACTAGCTTTATTTGAACTGGGTTACTGTAGCGACGGAAAACAGAGCACCGCGCGGGACGGCGCGGAATTGGCCGGAGTTCGCCGGCGGTGACTTTTCCGGTGACAACACTGGCGCTACAAGCTTACTCACGACATTGCGCATCTACCGAGCCATCTAGCTAGGTCTATCGCCGGAGCTAAGGAAGACGGCGGCGTCCATGGTGGCCCTGTGGTGCGGATCGACGGCGAGCCATCAACGACGACTGAGACAACGAAATCAAAGGTTACGCCGAGGTTCACCATCCCAAAGCAACTCTAGCGCACACACTAACGGGACTCGCGGTGGTCGGAGATGAGCCGGCCATGGTGATGTGGTGCGGCGGTGAAACGCCAGTGAGGAATGCGCTCGGCACAACGGCTTACCAAGCGCTGCCAGTGAGCAAACGAGGGCGCGAGGTGACGGTGGAAGCACAATGGAGATCCTGTGGCGGTGTTAGAGTGGCAAGGCGTGAGCTCGTGCCGTCAATGGCGACGGCGGAGCCGCTGTGCTGCTGCTGGGAGTGCTGCGGCGCTTCGGACGAGCAGAGGATGAATGAGAGTGAATGGGAGGGTAGAGGAGCGCGGCTTTTGCAGTGGACAGCGGCAGCGGTGCCAGGACGGCCACAGCGCATGGCTCGCGCGGTCAGGCATCCGGCGACGTGCAGCGCCACGTGGCCAATGAGCTCTGAACCGACAGTGCACTATAGCAGTCTGATTTTTTTGTTTCAGTTACCAAATGAACCGACTGACAGCGCTACTTTGACAGTGATTAACTCCAAAACCATGGCATATTAGTGGAAGCAATAAACATGAAAGTTGTAGAGCTACCTTCCATCTACAACTTCTATTCAAGGATCAAAGTCTAATTCACAAAGGATTACAAGTTATAACAAGCCAAAGTCGAGTTCATGAAACTGAAATCCAGTATAATACTTAGAAAATTTTTCAATTGTTGAAACAGCTTTCAATCCTGACTTGTGGGCCATTTTTGAACATGTTGTGCACATTTTCATGACTTGGCTTCTAAACAAAATTTGTTCCTTATCAAATTTACTACAACTTTGTTATAGGTTGCTCAGACATGCAAACATCCTAAGCTACACTTTTTAAACAGTCAAACTAAAGTGTTAAGGGGTCAAAATGGGTCAAACCATGACTTGGGAACCTAATTAGTCAAAGTGATCAACATGAACAATGTCCCAAATGACATTCTAAATGTAACTAAGTTACTTAAAAGAATTTTTAGCCACACCAAACACTGGTCACACAAGAATCAAGCAAGGTATGTACTGAAACAATGAAAAACACATGAAATGTTACAAATGTTTCATAGTCCTGTTTCACATGTTTCATGATCTTGTTGCATAGCTAACTAACCATGTTTCACTAAAGTGAGTAGCACATGTTGCACTTAAGTGTTGCACTTAAGTGTTGCACACTTTTCATTTTATAAAGGAAACAACACACATGAAACATAACGATACGTTGCAATGTTTCAAAAACATGTTTCATATGATATAAGCTCATAAATGCATGACTGATGCTCATGATCATGAATGCTCAATGATGATTGTGATCATGAAATGTCAAGGTTAAGTGCATGCTTAACACCGAGGGTGTTACAGCCCTTCCCCCCTTAAAGAAATCTCGCCCTGAGATTGCACGACCTACCATTCCTCGTAGAAACTAGGATAAACCTCATGAAGATAATCCTCATGTTCCCACATAGCATCTTGTTCACTATGATTATTCCAAACCACCTTGTAGAACTTGGTGACTTTGCTACGGGTCACTCTTTCCATTGCTTCAAGCACTTTAATAGGTCTCTCTTCATAAGTCAAATCCGACTGAATCTTGATACTAGTAGGTTCAATTACTTCTTTGGGCACACGAAGACATTTCTTGAGTTGGGAGACATGAAAAACACTGCATATTGCTTCATTTCTGGAGGTAACTGGAGTTGGTAGGCTACCGGCCCTTTTTGTGCAGTGATCTTGTATGGTCCAACATACCTAGGAGCAAGTTTTTGTTTAAATCCAAATCTTTGCACTCTCCTCATTGGGGATACCTTCAGATACACATAATCTCCAACTTAGAATATAATAGGACTTCTCCTCTTATCTACATAACTCTTTTGTCTTGATTGAGCGGCTTCTATATGTTGCCGAATAAGTTGGATTCATTCTTTAGCTTCTTTGACAAAATCAATTTCATAATATCTTCTTTCACCAGGCTCAATCCAATTTAGAGGGGTCCTACATTTGCGACCATATAAAGCTTCAAATGGAGCCATCTTAATACTCTCTCGATAACTATTATTGTAGGAGAATTCCACCAAAGGTAACCAGTCTTCCCATGAACCCTTGGAAGAAATCACACATGCTCTCAACATATCTTCCAGGATCTGATTCACACGTTCAGTTTGACCTACGGTCTGGGGGTGATAAGTAGAGCTATGAATCAATGTGGTACCCAAGTACTTATGCGGATGTTCCCAAAAATGATTAACAAATTGGGACCCTCGATCTAATACAATACTCTTAGGTACACCATGCAATCTGACAATTTGTTCCATGTATAGCTTTGCATATTGATGAGGTCGATACTGGACATTAACAGGAATAAAATGTGCAGACTTGGTGAGACGGTCAACAATTACCCATATTGAATCATGACCTTTTTGGGTCTTTGGAAGTCCAACAATGAAATCCATACTAATGTCATCCCATTTCCAACTTGGAATAGATAATGGCTGAAGTAAACCTGCTGGTTTCATATGAATGGCCTTCACTCGGCAACAATTATCACATCTTGCCACATATGCCGCAATTTCTTTCTTCATTTTTGTCCACCAAAATCTAGTCTTCAAATCTTGATACATCTTGCTGCTACCCGGATGAATGGATAGCTTGGACGAATGAGCTTCCTCTAGGATTTGGTTTCTCAACTCCCTATCTTTTGGCACTACAAGCCGATCTTTAAACCATAGAACATCATTCTCATCTAACCAAAAATGTTTACTTTCTTCTTCTTTCATTTTTCTCTTGATGTGGAATATACCAACATTGGTCTTTTGCAGCTCAATGATCCTTGACTCTATAGAACAACTAACTGTGATATTGTATAGGACCACCGGATGCAATAAGTTGAAATCATCTTCCAACAAAGAATTACCATGATACTTCCGACTTAAGGCATCGGCAACTACATTAGCTTTACCCGGATGATAATGCACTTCTAGGTTATTGATGAGGACATCGCCACGCTGGACACACCGACGCCATGGTCTTCCCCAAGTTCCAATTCGTTCCCAACTCAGCTGCCACGTCGCCCTCGGATTCAGCAGACACATCATCGCTGTTTCGGTCATAACTTCCTCATACGACATCGAAATGGGCCGTTCTTGGATGCGTTGGAAAGGGGACGACGACGCCATCGTTTTGGATCTGGTCCCAGCTCCAGAAGGTCCGTGGATCATTCTGTGTGACCACAGCAAGGTGCTGCGTCACCTATTTGGGCCAACTTGGCCATGTATCGTGTCGGGCCTTAAGCCCAAGTTGTGGGCGCCCAAACCATGGCCGTCCCCAACCCTAGGTCGAGTCTTAGACTATAAACACAGCCGCTGCCACTGCTACACAATTGGGTTTTATTTAGAGTTTAGTTTTCCATCGAGGAACTGAATCGTTCATTGTAACTGTGGTGACAAATCCTTTTACAGTGATCCAGGGCCCCCGTTCTTGATCTCCTCCACTGTATCGATTAGTCCTTTGGAACCGAGTTCTTGAACCCTTTATTGATATTCGCGTCATTCATATTTGCAATTTCAGATTGCGTGTTTTACCTTCTTGCTTGTGCTCTTCGATTTGCTTGCAGGAAAAGCCTTCTTGGCGAGGTCAATCAAGTTGTGCTTGGTTGATAACCAATGGAGCAGTGGTGTAATGGTTGCAGGGTTTGAATCGTGTCTGATTTGAAGCCGGATCGCCAACGTCGAGATCTCCACAAATCGAACTTACCGGCTACCTCTCGGAAGATCGGGCCTGTACCCATCAATTGGTATCAGAGCTTTCAGGTTTACCGCGAGGTATAATCTCGTTTGCCTTAGATTCATATTTGTTCATTACCTAGAGTCCACAAAAAGCCCAAAAATATTTCAACTTCCGCTGTCCTATCGCCCTTTGTGCCTTTGCAATTTCGTTTCAGATTCGTGTTGTTGAGTTTGTGTCCGTGGTCGAGTCTTGTTGCTGGTTTAGGATTGTGTTCATGGTCGTAGTTCAATCGCCCGTTGCTGTGATTTTGTTTTCCGCCGCTATCCCATCCACCGTTCCCAAACAACAAGTCGAAGCCACCACATTACTCAACTTGCCCCGCTAGCCGCCTTGTGTAACTTCTTGCCGCCGCGCAAACCCTAGATAGGTTGCCAGCCGCTCTTATTTTGCCTGCATCGCAGCCATCCTTACATCATTAGGTGAATACCTACTGCTGTGATCGGTGTTAGAGTTTAGGGACGCTTTGCCCTAACTGCCGCCGCCGTGTTGTGCCTCTCGGAAAACATACCTTGAGATACCTTCGGTAAAATAGGCATAACTTTTCGCTCGTTTATCAGAAAAATCTGAATTTTTTTCAGCAGCTTCTTGACACCATTTGGACCCGACCCAAACTTGGCTTCGCTCTATTTGGTTTTATCAGAATTGCCAAAAAAAATTGGGAAAATATAGAAAAAAAATTGTCAAAGTTTTTGCACGCTTTTCAGAGAACGTGTTGAATTTCTGTAGACCACATCCCACCTCAGTTGTAGGTGCCAATTTTTGTGGTTGCATCTTTTGTGATCCTTGTTCAGAGAAAAGTATAAAAAATAGTGAAAAAAAGTTTGTTTCCTACTAGTGCCTTTTGGAAAAATCCGGGAAAAATTCAGGAAAAAGGAGAAATCCGGGCTATTTGTTTGTTCTGTGAGTTCTTTCGATCGTCCTTTGTTTTCACCTTGTTGCGCTACGTCTCGACACGTCTTAGCCAGCACCTGTGATTTGTACTTTGGATCCAGATTGAACAATCGTTACTCTGCACTCGTTAATTGCTAATCCTTGCTGTCATATTGTGTGCCTACCCATAGCTCCACATATTTTTCTATCAGCACAGGTTCATCTTGCAACTGTTACCCACGCTCAACAATAGATTGCTTTGCCACTTTGGTTTTGCTCCTATTTGGCGTTGGTAAGAATACAGGCAAGACGGTGGTAAGCCGCTTGTGATTTTACATTCCACTTTCACCACCATCACCACCACTTGTTTCCTTTTAGTTGATAGGGATAATACTTTGGTGTTGTCTTTTTCTATCTTCTAACCATGGCAGGAACTCCGACGGACTTCAATGAGTGCGTGTCCAAGGGCGAGCTTGCAACGTTCATGACTGAACAACGCAATCTTATGACCGAGCTGACGCGCAACGTGAACAATCTGGTCACCCGCATTGAACAGCTTGAGCAACGCCCTCCACCTTATCATGCTGATGATGAAGATGCAGATGCTTTTGGTGATGAAGATGTGTATGCTGACGATGGTGCCCGTCGCCGCCTCAACTTCAATCGTCGTGGTATGGCAGGTAATAATCATGGTAATAATGACCCTTTTGCTAAAATTAAATTTAGTCTACCTCCTTTTGCTGGTAATGTTGATCCAGAGGCATATTTAGATTGGGAGCTTGCTGTTCAACAAAAATTTGATTCTCATAATGTTCCTGTTGAGCATAGAGTTAGACTTGCTACTAGTGAGTTTACTAATTTTGCTTTGTTCTGGTGGAGTGATCTTTGCAATGCCAATAATGCTGCTGCTGTGCCTCAAACTTGGAATGTTTTAAAGCAACGTATGAAATCTCGTTTTGTTCCTCCTTATTACCAACGTGATTTACGTTTGAAACTACAAACTTTAAAACAAGGTGATAAAGGAGTAGAAGCATACTATCAAGAATTGCTTATTGGTTTAGCACGTTGTGGTATAAATGAAGATGATGATGATGCTAGTGCTAGATTTTTTGGTGGTTTAAACCATGATATACAGAACATACTTGATTACAAAGAATGGCGCAATTTTTCCCAATTGTATCATCTTGCTATTAAGGCCGAACGAGAAGTACAGGGACGCAAACAACACCAGCCTTTCAGGTCTAACAATAGGAGGAATTTTCAGCAGCGTTCCGAGCCGGAGACGCCCAAGCTTCCTGTTGCACCACAGCCATCTACACCTCCATTTTCTTCCGGGGTAAGTAAATTGTCTAATGTGCAGTTTCCACAACTGAAGAAAGGTGGCACTCCGGGTGCTTCTACTAGCTCCTCCTCGTCCAGCTCTAAAATCATTTGCCACCGATACAAAGGCATGGGACATGTCATGAAGGAATGCCCCAGTCGTCGCGCTTTCATTGCTATCGAGGATGGATATGTAAGTGCTAGTGATGTTGAAGATGATTTAGCCCTTGCTGCTAACATTGATGCAGATCCCACCGAGGGTGATCATGACAAGGAGGCCATCACCATTGACTCTGTGGCTGCTGCCGCGGACTACCCTAGCCTTCTTGTGCAGCGTGTGTTGAGTACACGTGTGGGTCATGAAGAAGAGATGAACATCCAACGCCACAATTTGTTCCACATGTATCTCATTGTGCAGGGTTGTCGTGTTCTCACTATCATTGATAGCGGGAGTTGCAACAACTTGGTGAGTTCAGATTTGGTTGACAAGCTTGGCTTGACCACACGACAACATTCGTATCCATATAAACTTCAATGGTTCAATAATAGTGGTAAGACTAAGGTAACTAAATCAGCATGCATTAGCTTTTTCACAGGCTCTTATCATGATACTGCTGATTTTGATGTTGTCCCTATGCAAGCTTGTTCCATTTTGTTAGGTCGCCCATGGGAATTTGATAATGATGCTTTACACCATGGTAGAACTAATACATACACTATCATACATAAGGACAAGAAAATTACATTGCTGTCTTTGTCTCCTACGGATATTATTAAATATGCTAATGAGATCAAAAATAAACCTCCAACAGACATTGCTAAAAATAATGGGATTAAGTTAAAAGGAGGTGCTTTTCTTGCTACAACTCCTGCTACTGCTGAGTTATGTGATAATCCTGATGCACCATGTTATACTATGTTTTGTCAACCTTTTATGTCTGGTGCATTGCCTGCTGTCACTAACCTTTTGTAGGAGTTCGTTGATGATGGGATGGAGTCGAGGACAACTCCAATTCTACAAGGAGGGGATGATGAGGACATCGCCAAGATGGAGTCGAGGATGACTCCAATTTGAGAAGGGGAGGATGATGAGGACATCGCCATGCTGGACACACCGACGCCATGGTCTTCCCCAAGTTCCAATTCGTTCCCAACTCAGCTGCCACATCGCCCTTGGATTTAGTAGACACGTCGTCACTGTTTCGGTCATAACTTCCTCATACGACATCGAAATGGGCCGTTCTTGGATGCATTGGAAAGGGGACGACGACGCCGTCCTTTTGGATCTGGTCCCAGCTCCAAAAGGTCTGTGGATCATTCTGTGTGACCACGGCAAGGTGCTGCATCACCTATTTGGGCCAACTTGGCCATGTATCGTGTCGGGCCTTAAGCCCAAGTTGTGGGCGCCCAACCCCTGGCCGTCCCCAACCCTAGGTCGAGTCTTAGACTATAAACACAGCCACCGCCGCTGCTACACAATTGGGTTTTGTTTAGAGTTTAGTTTTCCATCGAGGAACTGAATCGTTCATTGTAACTGTGGTGACAAATCCTTTTACAGTGATCCAGGGCCCCCGTTCTTGATCTCCTCCACTATGTTGATTAGTCCTTTGGAACTGAGTTCTTGAACCCTTTATTGATATTCGTGTCATTCATATTTGCAATTTCAGATTGCGTGTTTTACCTTCTTGCTTGTGCTCTTTGATTCGCTTGTAGGAAAAGCCTTCTTGGCGAGGTCAATCAAGTTGTGCTTGGTTGATAACCAACGGAGTAGTGGTGTAATGGTTGCAGGGTTTGAATCATGTCTGATTTAAAGCCGGATCGTCAACGTCGAGATCTCCACAAATCGAACTTACCGGCTACCTCTCAGAAGATCGGGCCTGTACTCATCAGTTGTAGTCCTTGATCAATTCTAGCCATCTTCATTGCCTCATGTTCAACTCAGGTTGAGTGAAAATATACTTCAGGCTCTTGTGATCAGTGTAGATATGGCAAACATTGCCAAGCAAGTAATGCCTCCAAATCTTCAAAGCATGGATAACTGCTGCAAGCTCTAAATCATGTGTTGGATAGTTGACTTCGTGTTTTCTCAATTGGCATGAGGCATAAGCAATGACTCGGCCTTCCTACATTAACAAACATCCTAAACCAGTACCTGAGGCATCACAAAATACATCAAATGGTTTCTCAATGTCAGGTTGTGCCAATACAGGAGCAGTAGTTAACAAAGTCCGTAAAGTGTGAAAAGCTGCTTCACACTCTGGTGTCCATACAAATTTCTCATCCTTCTGAAGTAACCTTGTCATAGGCTTGGATATCTTAGAGAAATCTGGGATAAACCGACGGTAATATCCAGCTAGACCAAGAAAACTTCGGACTTCATGAACTGAGGTTGGGGCTTTCCAATCCATCACTTCTTGCACTTTGGATGGGTCTACAAAAATTCCATTTTCTGATAAGACGTGGCCTAGGAAAGGTACCTTCTTCAACCAAAACTCACATTTACTAAACTTTGCATACAACTTATGCTCTCTTAGTCTCATCAATACCACTCTCAAGTGCTCTTCGTGTTCTTCTGCTGTCTCAGAATAAATCAAGATATCATCGATGAACACAACCACGAACTTGTCAAGTTCAGGCATAAACACCGAGTTCATCAAATACATAAAGTAGGCAGGAGCATTGGTCAATCTAAAGGACATGACTAAATACTCATAAAGGCCATACCTAGTGGAAAAAGCAGTCTTAGGTACGTCTTCGGGCCTAATCTTGATTTGGTTATAACCTGACCTCAAATCAATCTTAGAGAACACTTTTGCTTTCGACAATTGATCAAACAAGATATCAATGCGAGGCAAAGGATACTTGTTCTTGATAGTAACAACATTGAGTGGACGGTAATCCACACACATTCGCAAAGACTTGTCCTTTTTCACGAATATGGTGGGACAACCCCAAGGTGATGAACTAGGGTGAATGAGACCCTTCTCTAAAAGTTCATGCAATTGAATCTTCAATTCTGCTAACTCATTAGGAGGCATTCTATACGGTCTTCGAGAAATAGGCGCGGTACCAGGCAACAATTCTATCTTGAACTCTATTTCTCTATCCGGTGGTAATCCTAGCAATTCCTCAGGAAAGACATCCAGAAATTCACATACTACCGAAATATCAGCAAGGGCCATAGGCTGGATAGCATTGGCCACATTATGGAGATCAAACTCCCGAGGAAGGGGTACTAGAAAAGCCTCATTATTCTTGGGATCCCTCAACATAACAGTTCTAGTCGAGGTATCAATAAGAACACCATGGTTCTTCATCCAATTCATCCCCAAGATCACATCAATACCTAATCCCGGTAATATCACTAGGTTTGCAGTATACTCCCGTTCACTTATTTGGATGCGTACACCTCTAACTATCTGGTTGGTAGAAATGTTGCTCCCAGCAGCACTTATGCAATAACCACCCTTTTCTACTACAACTATTTTCTGGTCATACTTGGATGCAAATATTGGACTCATGAAAGAATGTGAAGCTCCCGAATCAAATAAAACAACTGCAGGATGATGATTCATGAGAAACATACCAGTCGTGACCACTTCACCAGAGGGAATCTCTTCCATGGTGGTATAGTGCACATGTCCCTAACGTCCACTAGAATTGCTCTGCTTCTGGTTGTTGTTCTTCCTAGGATATGGACAATTTCTTGACCAATGGCCAGTCTTGTTGCAATTCTAGCATGGCATACCATTAGGTGGAACATTGGAGCTACTCTGTCCAGTGCTACCCTTAGGTAGAGCAACAGAATAAGCCTTGCGGTATACTTGCTAGTTCTGACTTGGCTGTGCCTTCTTCTGGGGTGGTCTAAACTTTGGAGCTGGAGGGCGGAACTGGGGTCTTGCATTGGTAGGAGCTTGGGACTGAGATACTCCTGCTTCAAAAGCTCGCTTGCGATTCTTGGACGCTGTATAGATGTTGTTCTAGTTCTCTTGGGTTAGTGCATCACTAACAAACTCATTGAAGGTAGCACATTTGTTGTTAGCGAGCGTCTTCATCAGCTTCGGGCTAAGGCCCCGCTTGAAACTAGCAATTTTCTTTGCATCTGTATCCACAAACTCTATAGCATACCTTGACAAATTGTTAAAGGCATGCAGATACTTAGTCAAACTCTTAGTTCCCTGTGTCAGCCTCATGAATTCCGTATGCTTCATGCTCATCAGACCTGGGGGAATATAATGCCCCCTAAATGCAACCTTGAACTGATTCCATGTAATTTGAGCATCTCCAGGCAAAGTGGATCGATGGTGACTCCACCATATGCCCGCTGGTCCATGCAACTGGTGCGATGCATACTCGGTCTTCAAGTGTTCAGTGAGCCTTAAAAGATGGAACTTCTGTTCCATAGTATTCAACCACTCATCTGACTGCAGTGGTTCTTCTGCTTCCTTGAAGACAGGAGGCTTGGTGTCGAGGAAGTTCTTAAAAGTACTGAACTAGTTAGGTTCAGGTCCCTGATGCTGATCTCTCCCACGTCCTTGTCCCGCATTTAGCGTGAGACCGCGCAGCACTTCACCCATAGCATGTTGAGTCTCCATTAGCTGCGCCATCATCTCAGCTGGGGTAGGATGCGGTGGTGGGGGAAGATCCTCATGACCATTGCCACGGCCATCGTTACCACCCGCATCATCACCAAAAATTCCCCTACGAGTGCGCGTCATCTGCGAAGTTGCAACAACAAGTGATTATTGGAGGATGCCCAAAGATTGCAGAAGAATTGCAAAAATTATGCCATACTGTAATTACTGGAGAGAATTATAAATTCATACAATAACACAGAGGCACAACAATCCAATTCCACAGCATAACATCACCAAATGATCGCTTATTGTGCTCGCACTACTATAGCTAAACTACTCCTCGGGGTGGTCGCTATCGATGTCGGGCACACCATCACCATGGTCATCCTCACAAGACTTCACCTCTTCATCTTTAGTTACCACTTAAGGGAGACACGTGCAAAAGAAATGGTTTACTTAACGATAGATCATTTAAGGGGGAATCATGTAGGAACATGAATGAACAATGCACCATGATGTATGCTCGTTCCGTACGTTCTCACAAACTTAGAAAAATAATCTCTAACGACATACACGGTGGCATACATACGTTCTCTCAATACATTCATAACTAGACGAGCTACATGTTTCGTTGTTAGTGTACCTACAGAAAATGCATTTCAGCCCAACCCAACAAATATAAATATAGAAATGTAAATGCAGGATCTAAATTGCAACTAAATACTTCCATATATGTATACCCATACATATATTTCTATATCAAAGCTACCCGATGACAATTTATACCCACAATTAAATACGCACCGTACACACATGCAAGCATGCATATACAGTCGTATCAAAACTAGCTCTCCCCGACCGCACACTCACGTCTTGCGGTCTTGCCACTTATCAACTTACCTTCTTACCTTAGCGTAGAGACATTTGATCCATACATTACCATTCAAGTGAATGGCATCCATACAATAGCACGCTGTATGGACGACGAAAGTAAAAACCCCCCATGTTAGTACTTAAATAGCCACCTAAAAGTCCTTAACTGGGCATAAAGGAGATGACCACTGGCACACTTTAGATTTTTATAACACAAAACCTTTGTTTTTAAATACACATATGACAAGTTTTAATGTTGAATCCTTGCTCTGATACCAGCTGTCACAGAACCGTCCAATTTATAAGAGCACAAGTACAATAGCAATCACCGAAGCGATCAAACCATCATACTTGAGCCCATATAAACCCAGTAGTCCAATGAAATTGCGAAGGATCTCAAACAACCAACATACA
This sequence comes from Miscanthus floridulus, assembly GCF_019320115.1. NCBI lineage: Eukaryota > Viridiplantae > Streptophyta > Magnoliopsida > Poales > Poaceae > Miscanthus > Miscanthus floridulus. The sequence continues at coordinate 37,608 of NW_027096589.1, read as the reverse complement.
AACCAAGATCGTAGAGATTCAACACAACCAGTCATATGTTACATCACAGTTCACAAATAGGTCTCATACATCAGAGTTCGAATAATTATTACAAACCAAGTTTGAAAGTAGCGGAAGCAAAGTAGTTTAACATCAACATCACATGTAGTTTAATACAAAGCCAGTGTCATAGTCATCTCCAACCAAAAGCACAAAGGTGAGATGAAATACAGAATGACCATTGCCCATGGTCCTAGTCCTCATCCACAGCAAGAGCAAGACAGTTCTTGCAGTAGCCATGAAACATAACGTTATCTGCAATAAAGGGAATAAAACCCTGAGTACGAGAAGGTACTTAGCGAGACTTACCCGTCCAACTAATATACTAAGACACCAAGGAGTATGTAAGGCTTTATAAGTAGAGCTGGTAGACATTATTTGCAGAAAAAGCATAAGTTATCCAACATCTCTTTAATTGTGAATCACCAGTTATTAATCCTATCTCATACTAGATTAGCAACTATCCTATGCCAAACATGTTGGTACCATTAAGTCATCACAATAATAACCATATCCAGTTGAGTTCTTGCATAATCTCATAACCATCATTTCCATAATTTACTATGATGAAAGGAACTCAAGTCAAGTTCTCACTATCCGGGAGAGACGGCGATTCGAATCGATTCCTACCCAGCTGGGGAAATATTCCTAACACACACCCAGGCATGCCTCGCGAAGGTAGCCTTAGGTCACCTTTGGTACAAATCAGGAACCAAATTCGCGGGTACGACCAGCGCTGCACAATCAGAGAACCACTCTGCCAAGGGTGATTGGGACTCTAACCTGCCTTTGGGCTTATGCCAATGGCTCTCCGCACATCCATACTACCATCCAGAGTGCGCACTTGAACTACTCGTGGTCCCGGCCTGAGATGAGCTACTCGGCTTCGCGGTTGGAACGACTTATCCAACCAACTATGTGAGAGGTTGCGTTCAACATGACAAGATGACCTCCAACGTCTGGTCCTTAAACGACACAGGTGGAGTCACTACAATACCACATATAAGACTCCACCTGGTCTCCATTTATTCAACAATACCAGGTTATGTTCCACGATAGCACAATATAGCCAACCGTGATTAAGTTATCACCTATAGCTCGCAGGTGACAGGGAATCACCCGACTTCTACCGGTCTAAGCAGAGCTAAGCATGATAAACGTTCCTGGACTTAAATAGGATTCATGGTAGATATATCTGGTCAAGGAATGGTAGTATGCAGCAAGTGTTTACAAACAACTCCTGTCACGTAATGCAGCAATACGAATAACTTTAAGTGATATTAATAAAATAGGGAGACTTATAATGCTCCGGGGCTTGCCTTTCACAAACGTCGAAGGCTGGTGATCGGGGCACTTGGGAAGGTGATCGGCTTCAGGCTCTCCTTCACCGGGAACCTCCAGGTGCTGAACTTCCTGATTCTCCTCCTGCGGGTCGACGTCGAGCTCCACTAGCGTGATCTCCTCGGTTGCACCTATTGCATGCATATGCATAAATAAGTGCCATGAATGCATAAGATGGATCACGGAGGATGTGATAACAGAATGTACATGCTGTGACAATGATATTAAGTAGCAAAATGATAACAATGCTAACTCTTTATTTGCCTAGTAGGTGCATATCTCTTCTCTAGTTATTTACAAATTTCACATAAAGCAATATCTAAGTTACACATGACAGTTACAAGTTTATATCATAACTGAAGTTACACTTATCCAAATATTGTGATCTTAGACTTCATGGAAAGCTTATAAAATTGTCTACAACTCTTATTTACTCATCAAAAGCTGAATCACAATCTATCCTAGACAAAATAGGAAATCTATGCAGTGCTGTCCAGAAATTCCAGAGAACAAGCAATTCAGAAAAACTAACTTTAAACCGATAGAACTCCTAAACCCTTTGGCCTATTTACCTGAAATTTTAACACAAGATAGATGAAGAAGTTACCTACAACTTTGTTATTAACCATTTCTACAGAAAATATCATTTCGACTATGCAACATAACAAGCAATAGAATCGGTCCGAAAACATGTTAAATCGAATTATAAAGCGACAATATTTCTACTATATGTAAGCATTCAAAATTTGACACCACCAAGTACACCAACAGTTTAGGGACATCAAATACACTCAAGAAAACCTAATGGCAAAGCCCAAACTATTGATTTAATTGCCTTTATTAATTTATTTAGATAATTAGGTTAAATAATAAACCTATACCAAATGTGCATAATAAATTCTCAGAAAATTATAGTGGCTTACAAGTTCCCTCAATATACTACTGTAAAAGTTTCATACCATTTTAACATGTATAACCTTCTTTACAAAAATGACAAGCCAGCAAGGTCTATTTTAGCAAAAATAGTAAACCCTATAGAAAAGTGTCAAACAACAGATTATATATTTTTATAAACAACTACACTTAATAAGGAACACAACAAAATTTGGTTCACAAAAATTGGACCTCTAGAACTCCACTTATCATTTTTCAAAGTTTGCATCAAATCTGGACAAATGAACTAGCTTTATTTGAACTGGGTTACTGTAGCGACGGAAAACAGAGCACCGCGCGGGACGGCGCGGAATTGGCCGGAGTTCGCCGGCGGTGACTTTTCTGGTGACAACACTGGCGCTACAAGCTTACTCACGACATTGCGCATCTACCGAGCCATCTAGCTAGGTCTATCGCCGGAGCTAAGGAAGACGACGGCGTCCATGGCGGCCCGGTGGTGCGGATCGACGGCGAGCCATCAACGGCGACTGAGACAACGAAATCAAAGGTTACGCCGAGGTTCACCATCCCAAAGCAACTCTAGCGCACACACTAACGGGACTCGCGGTGGTCGGAGATGAGCCGGCCATGGTGACGGGGTGCGGCGGTGAAACGCCGGTGAGGAATGCGCTCGGCACAACGGCTTACTAGGCGCTGCCAGTGAGCAAACGAGGGCGCGAGGTGACGGTGGAAGCACAATGGAGATCCTGTGGTGGTGTTAGAGTGGCAAGGCGCGAGCTCGTGCCGTCAATGGCGACGGCGGAGCCACTGTGCTGCTGCTGGGACTGCTGCGGCGCTTCGGACGAGTGGAGGATGAATGAGAGTGAATGGGAGGGCAGAGGAGCGCGGCTTTTGCAGTGGACAGCGGCAGCGGTGCCAGGACGGCCACAGCGTGTGGCTCACACGGTCAGGCGTCCGGCGACGCGCGGCGCCACGCGGCCAATGAGCTCTGAACCGGCAGTGCACTGTAGCAGTCTGAATTTTTCGTTTCAGTTACCAAATGAACCGACTGACAGCGCTACTTTGATAGTGATTAACTCCAAATTCGTGGCGTATTAGTGGAAGCAATAAACATGAAAGTTGTAGAGCTACCTTCCATCTACAACTTCTATTCAAGGATCAAAGTCTAATTCACAAAGGATTACAAGTTATAACAAGCCAAAGTCGAGTTCATGAAACTAAAATCCAGTATAACACTTAGAAAAATTTTCAATTGTTGAAACAGCTTTCAATCCTGACTTGTGGGCCATTTTTGAATATGTTGTGCATATTTTCATGACTTGGCTTCTAAACAAAATTTGTTCCTTATCAAATTTGCTACAACTTTGTTTTAGGTTGCTCAGACATGCAAACATCCTAAGCTACACTTTTTAAACAGTCAAACCAAAGTGTTAAGGGGTCAAAATGGGTCAAACCATGACTTGGGAACCTAATTAGTCAAAGTGATCAACATGAACAATGTCCCAAATGACATTCTAAATGTAACTAAGTTACTTAAAAGAATTTTTAGCCACACCAAACACTGGTCACACAAGAATCAAGCAAGGTATGTACTAAAACAATGAAAAACACATGAAATGTTACAAATGTTTCATAGTCCTATTTCACATGTTTCATGATCTTGTTGCATAGCTAACTAACCATGTTTCACTAAAGTGAGTAGCACATGTTGCACTTAAGTGTTGCACTTAAGTGTTGCACACTTTTCATTTTATAAAGGAAACAACACACATGAAACATAACGATACGTTGCAATGTTTCAAAAACATGTTTCATATGATATAAGCTCATAAATGCATGACTGATGCTCATGATCATGAATGCTCAATGATGATTGTGATCATGAAATGTCAAGGTTAAGTGCATGCTTAACACCGAGGGTGTTACATGCAGCGCTATAGGATCCCGGTGTGGCTCTGCTTGTGGAGTTCACCCTCCACAAGAACGAAGGACTTGGTGCGACGTGCGAGTTGTCAAGCTTTTGTCTTGTCCATCGGTAGCGTGTCACGGAGGAGGTAGTCAGGGTAGAGTGTTCTCTAGTCGACCAGAGGGTCGGGCTCTGTCGCTAGATCCTTTTCAAGCTCCATGACCTCGGGGCCAGATGGAGCCATCGGTTGGTTATCCCCCGAGGCTGGATCAGACGGATCATCGTTGGCCTGTTTCGACCCTTCGTAGCACCCCAAGGGCTTGTGTTGGTCACTGGCGAAGACACCTATTGGCACTGGCTCTTGACCGGATGCCACCTTTGCAAGCGCGTCGACCGCCTCATTGAGGCGCCTTGGGATGTGATTGAGTTCGAGGCCATCGAATTTGTCCTCCAGCCATCGGACTTATTGGTAGTACGCAGCCATCTTGGCATTGTGATAGCTTGACTCCTTCATGACTTGGTTGACGACCAGCTAGGAGTCGCCTTGGATGTTGAGGCTTTAGATGCCCAACTCGATGGCAATGCGTAGGCCATTGATGAGTGCTTCATAATCAGCCACATTATTGGATGAGGGGAAATGGAGACAAACCATATACCTCTTGTGTACCCTAAGGGGTGATACGAAGACTAGCCCCACGCCAGCACCCTTCTTTATCAGTGATCCATCAAAGTACATCATCCAGTACTCTTGATCAACGACCGCTGGTGGTGTTTGGACCTCCGTCCATTTCATGATAAAGTCAGCCAACACCTAGGACTTGATCACCATTCGGGAGGCATACGTAATGCCCTGATCCATCAACTCGAGCGCCCAATTTCTGGTTCTTCCCATGGCATCCTGGCTTTGGACAACCTCGCTGAGGGGGAACGACATCACGACCGTCACCGAGTGTGACTCGAAGTAGTGGCGTAGCTTCCTCTTGGTGATGAGGATGGCATACAGGAGCTTTTGGATTTGGGAGTAGCAGGTCTTAGAGTCGGATAGTACCTCACTAATGAAGTACATAGGGTGCTGCACCTTGAGGGCATGCCCTTCTTTCTCCTGCTCCACTACTAGGGCGGTGCTGACAACTTGCGTGGTGGCCGCTATGTATAGCAGAAGGGATTCTCCATCGGTTGGAGGAACCAAGATCAGGGCCCTTGTCAGAAGCAGCTTGACCATATCAAGTGCCTCCTGAGCCTCGGATGTCCACTCAAAGTGGTCAGCTTTCTTCAAGAGCCGATAAAGGGGGGGACCTCGTTCGCTGAGGCGCGAGATGAATCGGCTGAGTGCGGCAAGGCACCCTATAACTCGATGAACCCCTATATGTTCTGAATCAGGCCCATCCTTGTGATGGCTGAGATTTTCTCTAGGTTGGCTTTAATGCCACGGTCGAAGACGATGAAGCCGAGCAGCATGCCCCTTGGGACCCCAAAAACACACTTCTCGGGATTGAGTTTGATGCCATTCGCTCAAAGTTTTGCAAAGGTCTGCTCAAGATCTGCAATGAGGTGGTCAGCCCATTTGGACTTAACCACGATGTCATCAATGTAGGCCTAAACGGTCCACCCAATGAGGTCCCCAAAGCATTTGAGCATACAGCACTGGTACATAGCCCTAGTGTTCTTCAGACCGAATGGCATTGAGACGTAGCAGAATGGTCCGAAGGGGGTGATGAAAGACATCATGAGCTGGTTGGACTCTTTCATCACGATTTGATGGTACCTAGAGTACGCATCAAGGAAGCAGAGGGTTTCACATCTCAAGGTAGAGTTGACTATTTGGTCTATGTACAGCAAAGGAAACGAATCCTTTGGGCATGCCTTGTTGAGACTCGTATAGTCAACACACATCCTCCATTTCCTGCTCTTCTTTCGTACAAGGATGGGGTTGGTTAACCACTCTAGGTGGTATACTTCCTTGATGAACCTGGCTGCCGAGAGTTTCGATATCTCTTCACCAATGACCTTGCGTTTCTCCTTGTCGAAGCAACGTAGGTGTTGCTTCATCGTCTTGGAGCCTAGGTGGATCTTCAAGGTATGCTCAGTGACCTCCCTCGGAATGCCTAGCATATCCAAGGGTTTTCAAGCAAAGATGTCTTTGTTGTCACGGAGGAAGTCAATGAGCGCGCTTTCCTATTTGGAGGAAAGCGTGGTACCAATGCATACTGTTTTACCCTTGGTGCTCCTAGGGTCTACGAGGTCTTCTTTAGAGCCCTTAGCCGACTCGAATGACCCGACCAACTTCTTGGCATTGGGCACTTCTTTGGTGACCTCCTTCTTGTGGGCGGCGAGCTCCCTAGAGGCGACGATCGCTGCGGCGTGACCGCAGCACTCGACCTCACACTCATAGGCGCGCTGGAAGGAGGTGCCGAGGGTGATGACCCCACGAGGGCCCGATATTTTTAGCTTGAGGTATGTATAGTTGGGGACGGCCATGAACTTCGCGTAGCATGGATGTCCTAGGATGGAGTGGAAGGTTTTGAGGAACCCAACCACCTTGAAGGAGAGGGTTTCAGTCCTATAATCAAACTGATCCCCAAAGGCAATGGGCAGATTGATCTGTCCAAGTGGCATGGCCTGCTTCCCAGGCATGATGCCATGGAAAGGTGCTCGGGTTGGGCAGAGGCACGTCCGATCGACGCCCATTTTGTCGAGCTTCTTGGCGTACATGATGCTGAGGCCGCTGCCTCCATTCATTAGAACTTTGGTGAGCCGCTTTGGGCCGATGATCGGGTCGGCCATGAGCGGATATCTTCCTAGATGTAGGACGCTCTCTAGATGGTCGGTCCGATCGAAGGTTATGGCGGACTCTGACCACCGGAGATAGGGAGGTGTGGTTGGTTTGGCCATATAGACCTCGCGGGGTGCGACCTTCTGACGACGCTTGGAGTCATAGGCTGCTGATCCTCAGAAGATCATAAGGCAGCCATCTGGCATCGAAAAGCCATCGTCCTTCTCCTCGACATTATCCACGGTGGGGGCAGGGTCCTTTCTGTGCTCCCCTTTATTGGAACCTTCGGACAAGAACCGTTATATGAGGCTGCAGTCCTTGAGCATATGCTTAACCGAGAAGGCATAGTTCGGGCACGGCCCCTCGAGTAATTTTTTGAAGTGGTTCAGAGTGCCCTCCATGGGCTTTCGACCACCCTTGCGGTCAGTAGCAGCCATGAGCGAGTCCTCGCGTTATTGCTTCTTGTTCTTCCTTTTGGCGGAACGATTGGAGGTGCCTTCATCGGCGCCCTCGTCCTGCCTTGCCTTGCCCTCGAGACGATCAAAAATCACTCCGACCATTGCCTCTCCTGAGGTGTGGCTAGTGGCCATGTCCAAGAGTTCCTTGGTGGTTCACGGGCCCTTGCATCCCATCTTATGAACCAAAGACTCGCAGGTAGTCCCGGATAGGAAGTCTCCTATAACATTGGCCTTGACGATGTTAGGGAGCCCGTTGCACTGCCGGGAGAAGCACTAGATGTACCCATAGAGGGTCTCACTAGTCTTCTGACGGTAGTTCTTGAGGTCCCATAGGTTCCCAGGGCGCTTGTATGTGCCCTGGAAGTTCTCCACAAAGATCTCCTTCATATCCACCCAACTCTGGATTGCGTTGGACGGTAGGTGTTCCAACCATGCTTGTGCCAAATTGGCCAAGAACAGTGGAAGGTTGTGGATAATGAAGTCATCATTATCTGCACCACCGGCATGGCAGGCAAGCCGATAGTCTTCAAGCCAAAGTCCAGGGTTTGTTTCCCCATAATACTTTGGGATATTGGTAGGTGGTCGGTACCTTAGCGGTAAAGTAGAGTTGAGAATGTGCTGGCCGAAGGCCTAAGGGCCTGGTAGGCTAGGGCTCGGGCTCCGGTCCTCGCCGCTATCGTAGCATCTGCCGCGACGAGGATGATAGCCACAATGGGCTCCTTCTCTTGGATCACCACACGTATGTCTATGGGTGTCGAGGGTGCTGCGTGCGTCACGGTTGCGGCTGAGACGCTGATGTACCGAGACCGTGGCATGCTGCCTGCCACCTTGTGGTGCCTGGTGGACTGACATGTCCCTGGCGGGGCGCGTCGAGGTTGTGCGCTGGCTGGCATTGAGCTCACGTCATCGAGACAGCGAGCTCTCAGCCTACTACGCCGTTGCACGCTCGAGTAGCGTGTGAATCTCATGGTGGGCCTGATGATCCTCGGGCTTCATGGCCTCTGGAAGGCCATGGAGCAAGGCCATCATGGCGGCGATGTTTTGGCTTACCCGGGTGAAGCGAGGAAGGGCTTCATCATCGGCGGTGATCCTTCGGTTTACATCATGGACCATGGCGTGTGCGCGCCCACTGTCTCCGCGGTGCTCGATCTCCCAATCGAGCTCCGAGCATTCCTGCACAAGCTGGAGTCATGCTTCCTCGATCTCTCATTGTTGGGCTTTTAGCTGCTCCACCCCCATGCGAGGTGGGGCCACTGTCTCCCCTTCGGTTTTGTTGCCGAGGTTGCCTGCTAGGGTAGCCTCCTCCATGGGGATGCTTTTGGCGTGTCCCTCGGGGGTACCCATCATGAAGCATTCTCGAGAGGGGTGATGGCTCCCCTGCTGGAGTCAGAGCCAGAGGGGTGACATGTTCGATCACCCCCATGAACTCGTTGTTCGTGGGTGGTAGGACCATGCGTTGTGCCACAAGGTGGCTAACGGTCGCCGTAGCGTTGCGGAGACCGAACGAAAGCGCTGTTGGAGCGCTCTGTATGTGGTGTTCCGGAGAGAGGGACCCTCCTCTAGAAAATTGTGCCATGTCATTAGCGTTGGAAAGGGTGAGGCGGCGTTGGTCCTCCCTAGACTGCTGAGGTCCAAGGGAGACACCGAGCTGGCGCTCAAGCCTCTCGTGGTTGAGGTCGATGGAGGGGAGAGATTGGATGGCGGCGTGAGCCAATGCCAACTCTCCTCCCACCATGATGACGAAGTCTAGGTTTTTGAAATGCACGTGTGCGCCTAGGACCCAGCTGATACCGTGGCTAACCATCCGTGGCCTGATGTTTATCATCGGAACACGCAAAGGTCCCCTACCTGGCGCGCCAACTGTCGGTGTTTCGAATAAACACCAACTAGTAAATTTATATTTGTTGCGTGTTAGGCCCAGATGGTGTACTAAAAGACACAAGGTTTATACTAGTTTAGGCAGAATGTCCCTAAGTCCAGTTTGTTGCTGCTCGAGTTATTAGCACTGAAAAAGGTTCGTAGTAGGGGGTACAAATGGTCGAGAGAGGGGCAGGTCCCAAGTCTCTAATGAAAAGGTCGAAAGGATGCTAAGAGCTCGGTTGCTGCTCAGGTGTGTGTTATGTGGTGTGTAGGATTGATCCGTCCCCTTAGTGGAGTGCCCTGCTCTCCCTTTTATAGACCAAGGGGAAGCAGGGATTACAGATGGGAGAAAGAAGAAAAACCAGAGGTAGAGGAGGTCCTTCGAAGGTGCTGGGTCTTCTTTTTCCCTTGAGCCTGCCCTGCTAACATGGCAGACGGTGCCAGGGATAGCACGTTCGCTGATCCTGATAGGGCCGTGCTCTGGCTTCGTTCAGCAAGTGGTCACGTCCCATCCTACTTCAGCGGACGATGCGGCGTGCCAGGGTGCCGAGTCATGACCCTACGGGGAGCAAACGGGGTAGTGACCATACGTCTGTTACTATAGGTGATATGAGTTCCCTCCTGAATTGTAGTGGTTGTCATATGATTATGTCAGGATCCGCGTCCGATGGCTGATGGCGGCGCCCACAACACTGTAAGACAAAAGTTAGCGTCTACAACACTGTTCGGGCTCAGTCATGCCTGGAAGGGCTTAAAGCGCCCGTCCCGTCATATCCTGACAGTACTTTCCCACAGGCGTGCAGAGTATGGTTCTCGGTAATGCGGTTGACCTAAGTGTCTTGTCTTACCCTGTGCTCGTCATTATGAAGGAGCAAGGTATAGACGTCGGGCGAGGCGGAGCCAGCCCCGTGACGTTGGGCGAGCCGGAGCCTGCCCCGCGACGTCGGGTGAGGCGAAGGCACGTCGGGCGAGGCGGAGCCAGTCCCCAGACGTCGGGTGAGGCGGAGTTTGGCCCCAGACGTCGGACGAGACGGAGTCCAGCCCTCGGGGGTCGAGCGAGGCGCAGCCAACCTTCGGTCGTATGGGCAAGAAGTGTAGTTGCGCTCTTGTCTGTTCGGAAGCATCAGCGTTTGATGGTTACTAGTTCCACCTCTTTGGGTACCCCAGTATTTGGTCCCCGACAATAGTGTCATGTCGAGCCCTCCTAGTTTTGTTTTAAAAAACAGGATAAGTTAGAACAATGTGAGTAATGTTGGCTACTATCTACAACATGTCCTTCAACTAAGATCAAATCGAGGATTGTTTTGCGGTTACGAATGGGGGTATAATGAGGACATACAACATTTGGATACAAAGTGAAAAAACAAGGTCAGAATTTGTTGCTACATAGCATCGTTACTTTAAATATGATTAGGAACAATAATGATGATGTGAGCATACTCCATTTGTCGATGTAACTTAGAGCTCTAATCTCATCGATGATCAAAATTATCTACCCCCGGCCACCTCCACGCTATGTGTTGTCTCCTAAGAATGTACCATGCATGACCCCTTGCCGCACGTTGTGTGAGCATCAAGCAATCGAGATGCATGCATGGTTGAGTTGGGCGATCTTTCACCCTCTGTTGTTCCCCGGCCCTCAAAAGGGGAAAAAAAAGGTATGTGAGGAAGGAGGTCGATATCGCTGGACTCGATCGATGTCCCAGGGACGCATGACAGGTACTGGCTACCAAATCTATTCGATCATTACCTGCATGCTCTAGTTTATATATCTGCGGTGCGCACCAGGCCCGATGGCATACATATATTAGGTAGCAAGCTTGATCTGAGAATTGAAGTGAAGTGAACACCTGGCCTTCTTGGTTTCTACTCCACTGATTATCGCCCTGTTCGTTTGGACTTGTTTGGCTGATAAGTCATGGCTGAAAGTACGGTTGGCTGATTTAGTTTGAGAGAAAAATATTATTCGTTGGCTGAAAAAGTACGATTTATAAGCCAAACAAGCCCAAACGAACAGGACGTATAGCTAGCGGAGAAGGATGGATGGATCATTCCTCCTTTAGCATTTGCATCGGTGTAGCGCTTTCAGACCGAGAGAGAGAAGGAATGGGTTTTCTCGACACAGCACATATCGTACCTAGCACTTAGCAGTCCGAAACGTGGAACATTATCATATCTTTGTTCCGAGAATATTCACGTTCTCGATTTGGAAATATTTACGTTCCTATAAATACCCTAAAGTTTTCATCTCGTTCCACGTTCTTGTTTCACCTTGAGAACATGGCTGCTAAGGTCGTACTCTAGCGTCTAGCATAACATAAAACAACATGTTCGCTTGGTCGTAAACGATCGTAAATTTACAGCCAGAACATTATTTTTCTCTCACACCAAACCAGCCAGCAGTAATAATCCACAATCGTATACGATCATTTCAGCCCCAGCTGAACAGGCCGACAATCCTCTCTAGCTTTACTTTAATTAATTTATGTAGCCCTCAGCTACTGTATGAAATAATGTATTGGAAAGAAATTAATAAAGGTTAATGCAATCTAATATTATCATTAGTTCGAGCTACTCCTATACCAATATATAGTATGGAAGTCCTAATCGGGATTGGCCTAAATAGTTAGCTAGTTTCTCAGGTTGGCTGGAAATTGTACGTCGATCAACTAGTAGTCCAACAGGTCTCTTTAAGTAATTACTAACAAATATGCCCAGACGTTGCACCCGTCAAAATGTTCATGGAAACACGACCAGGGAAATTCTACATATTTATTTACATTTATCTTTTCTATAAAATTTTAAAGCTATAATTTATTTTTTGATGACCGTACATCCTAATATAGTTACTGTTTGCATGAATGTGATGATAGTGTCCTGTTAGCTAGATCGAATTAAGTCAGAATTTTGATAGGCGGACTTGTTGGTGCTTCACTGACCTGCATGATGTTGTTATGGAGCTGGACTTCTTTAACGCCGAAGATGCAGGATGTTTGTGCGGGACCACGCCAGGGCGATCAGCGATCCGCGGTCCACGGCTCCACGCCACCACGAAGGCTTACCGTCGCCTAACGTCGATTTAGATCGCCCCGGCATCGCCACGGCTCCGTTTATGAGACTACAACGTGCACAACGTCTCGAGGCGAGCCGCGGCCGCGACACCGAGCGCTGAGGATCTCGATGCGCTGCACCAAGCTTGCCTAGTAACAAACTCACACGGCGTCGTCCACCTCCGTTGCCTCAACTTTAGCGCATGCCGTCTGTCGTCATGCCCGGGCTAGGAGCCACAAGCCGTCCTAGGCTCCCAGCACCTGCTCGCCACACCCACGACCGTCGGGGATGACACGGCGACGAGTTTACCTAGCACAAAGCCATGCGGCAAACTCCCGACGGCCAACGCCGAACCTTGCTGCAAGCTCCATCAGGCCTAAGCCTCCCCTTCTTCTCTACAAAAGCTCCAGCCTTTTCTTGTCTCTCGTGTTGCCTATGCCCGTTGAAAGCTTTAGTTTGGTTTTGATGAATTGATGAAACTCTAAGTGTTAACCTAGTTTATCAAAGTGATCATGAGATAGGTAGCACTGTTCTAAGTGGTGGAGCAATGGTGAAGATCATGATGATGGTGTGACCATGGTAATGATCAAGTGCTTAGACTTAGAAACGAAAAAAGAGAAAAACAAAAAGTTCAAGGCAAAGGTGAAATTTGATAGGAGCTTTTTGGTTTAGTGATCGAGATACTTAGCGAGTGTGATCACATTTAGGATCGATAGCCGTATTATTAAGAGAGGTGAAACTCATATCGAAATACAGTTATCAAAGTGCCACTATATGTTCTAACTCATTGCATATGCATTTAGATCTAGTGGATTGCTAACACCCTTGAAAATGTTTGTGAAAATATACTAACACACGTACATAAGGTGAAACACTTGGTGGTTGGCACATTTGAGCAAAGGTGAAGTTGGTGAAGTGAAGGAGTTGATTTTCACTAAAAATCAGCGGTCAATTATAAACTTGGTGGCGCGCTTGGGCTGCTCTCAGCCTATGACAGGAAGCAGCTTCAGTTTGTAACCTGACGTGACGCTTTAGCGTCCGGTCAATGGTGACGTATGGTGATGTAGGCATTTGAGCGAGCGCGGTGAACACTTGACACGGTGGTGCGTCCGGTCAGGGTGGACCTGACATGTCCGATCGTGTTTGGGCGGCTCTAGAATCTCTCTGGAGTTGACCTAACGCGCGGCGGCTGAAGTTGATCGGCGCGTCCGATCGGTTGTTGGTGGCGCGTAGGCCTGTGCTGACCTAGCGCTGTGACGGTGCGTCCGGTCGTCCTTTGTGGCATCCGGTCGTCACTTATGCAAGCACGCGAATGTAGTAGCCGTTGGTGATCAGCGGCTGAGGTTGAACGAAGAAGGATACGTGGTGAGCATCGAGCGACCGGACGCTGGGTGCATGTGTCCGGTCACATCGACCGACACGTTCGGTCGCCCCGTAACCAGTGCAGCGAGGAGCCCAACGGCTCTATTCGTGGGGGGCTTCCTACTTAAGCCTCATGGCCGGCTCAAGCTCAATCTCTTGGCCATTGTATTGACATAGCAACCTTGTGAGCTTAACCAAAGCCCTCCCACTCATCTCCATCATTGATTCATCATCTTTGTGAGATTGGGAGTGAATCCAGGTGCATTGCTTGAGTGATTGCATCTAGAGGCACTTGGCGTTCGTGTTTCGCTGCGGTTTTCGCTTGTTACTCTTGGTGGTTGCCGCCATCTAGACGGTTTGGTGCAGCGAGGATCGTCGAGCGGAGGAAGGTGATTGTCTCCTACTCTGATCGTGGTGATTGTGAGGGGTTCTTGACCTTTCTCCGGCGGAGAGCCAAAAGGTAGTCTAGTGGATTACTCGTGGCTTGTGTGATTCTCATCTTGTGTTGGTTGTGTGGCACCCAGTTGTAGGTTTGGCGTGTGATGTCAATTAGCGCGTGAACCTCTAAGTGAGTGAATCGCCACAACGAAGACTAGCTTGCCGGCAAGTAAGTGAACCTCGGTAAAAAAATTTGTGTCACCTTGTTCGAGGATTTCATTGGCTATCTTATGATTGATTGGTTGGTTTCATCTTGTGATTGGCACATACCTCGACACGTCGGTATAACCATCATCATTCTCTCTTGTATTTACATTTCTAGTGTTGCTTCACTCTTTAGTGTAGTTAGTCTTGAGATCAAGCTTGTGTCGAGTCTAATGGTTAGTGAGGCTCTTTAGGTAGCCTTTGAGAGCCCATTAACTTAGTTTAGTGACATAGCCTTTGTGTGGATAGAGACCATAGATATTAGAATTGTGGTAGGTGGCTTGCACTTTTAATAGACTAGCGCAACACTCTATTCGTCGTTTAATTGTCTAACATCTTTAATAAGTGTCGTTATAAAAATTTTTATTAGACTATTTACCCCTCTCTAGCTATAAGGACCTTTCACCTGTGCCTTCGAGCCAGGGTTTTCTTGCAGCTGCAGGGATACACGATGCAGATCGCGGCCTTACCATGGTCGTGGCCTGCCATGACAACGCCATCAACCAATGCACGCGCACGAAGAAGCCAAAAGGCAGAACAATCTTGGCGGCAAACTCGCACGCGGTAGCAAGGGCTTGGCGTGTATGCCCGATGATCAGAAAAAAGCACCCCCAAGCGTTGGCGTCGTCCCCTTGGCCAAACAAAACATACGTATTTAAAACAAATTCTATTCCATCGATCAATTGAGTTTTCCGCAACAGGTAGATAAAGGAGTCCATTAGTATTCCATCAATAAATGAATATTGGATAGATCCTGCAATCCGGACACTCCTGCTTCTAAGCCGTGGCCGGTTCGAGGTATACTACATGCATGATGCAAGCACGCAGAGAAGAGAGAATGGACCTGTCGGTGCTTTGGAACTAGGGGTCCCTCAACCAATGAGTGAATTTGTGCTGTGTGCCCCTAATCCCAGATGGTGATGCAAAGAGACACAAGGTTTATACTGGTTCAGGCAATCGAGGCCCTACGTCCAGTCCGAGAGATCGATCTTGTATTCCTTGCACCGGAGTGCTCGTAGTAGGGGGTTACAAACTAGGTGAGAGAGGGAGCTAGCCCCAGGTCTCGGCGTGGGTGGTGCGGGCTACTTGAGACGTTGTTCCCAAGCAGTGTAGGTGTGCGTAGTTCTAGCGGGTTGTTCGTCTTTCTTTCGGTCGCCCCTAGAAATGGCCCCGGTCCCTCCCTTTTATACTCTAAGGGAGACCTGGGACCGTACATAGATAGCTACATAGCGCTTCTGTAAATGGGGTGGCGTGTTCGAGCCCTGTAGCCGGCCACTGTTGTGGTATGGTCGATGGAGTGGCCCCGTCCTTGTCGTGCAGAAGTGACGCGCCGGTCATACTCGATTTTGTGCGTCGTGGGGCTCCGGTACAGCTTGATGCAGGACATGGCGGGCGACGTGCTGGTCATCGTGCAATGACGTCGTAGGGAGCAGCGGCCCTGCAGATGCCGAGGCCGAGCCATCATGGGGGGCTCGGCGGACATGGATCCTCAGGCTGCCGAGCCCCTAAAGAAAACTGCCGAGGCCTTGGGGGGAGTTATTGGACCTGGGTACTGATTCTGAGGCCACAGTTGCCCAGACGTGGCTCCCCAAGCTGCGTTGTCCTCAGAGCAGGAGTTGGCAGCACAGTGAGGCATGGGCGTCCACCATGTGTATGGTGGTTAGTACAGTGGCGGGTAACCCCTGCCCAGTCCGGGCGACGTGCAGGTCATCGTGTGATGACATCCTGGGGAGCTGTGGCTCTGCAGGTGTCGAGGCCAAGCCATCATGGGGGGCCTCGGCGGACGTGGGTCCTCAGGCTACTGAGCCCCTGAAGCAAACTGTCGAGGCCTTGGAGGGAATTATTGGTCCTGGGTACTGATTTCGAGGCCACAGTAGCCCAGACGTGGCTCCCTATGCTGCATTGTCCTTGGAGCAGGAGTTGGCAGCTCAGTGAGGCATGGGCGTCAACCATGTGCATAGTGGTTAGCACAGTGGCGGGTAACCCCTGCCTCGTCCTGCCTCCTGTCCCGTCGGCCATTCCGCTGTACTGTGCCGAGCATGCGGCCGATGTCAGGGGCAGCAGTTGGCTGAGTTAATGTGACACGTCGTTTTGTCAGAGGGACGGG
>NW_027096589.1:0-13464 GCF_019320115.1 Miscanthus floridulus | reverse complement strand
ATCACAACGTACAACAAAACTACAAATATTTATATGTTGGTCACTTTCTGCACCGATAGTTGGTGCCGTCCGTGGGGAAGACGCTGTACGTTCACACTTTTGGTCATCGGATGGCCTACTTTTCCACCACCTTCGCCATGGCGGGCTCAAGCGACACGACTCGCTTTGGCTCGCTAGAGTTTTCCGCACTCCCACTTGTTTGATTGCGGGTTCCACCCATCTTTGAGCCGTCCTAGGCCTTCCTCTTCGGAAGCCTGGACTTCGTCGTCGACCGGCTTGGCGTACTACACCTCCACGAGGAGGCACTTATTCTAGTGCCCGTCGGAGGGGCACCCTCCATCGGCTCTGGGACACACGATGACTTCAACGATGAGGCGCCTGCGCTTCAATCCAAGCAAACGCTCTGCTCAAACCCCGCTGTGAGTAATATACATGCTATTATTTACTCGTTATTTACTATCTCCCACTGATTATTCGGAGGGACCGCATTGTCCGCACCACGACCATCGTACGACCGGTTCTCCTATGGCCTCGCGTCCCCCGTGGACGCGTGTGCTCGGGGGCTCCGAAGGACGCTGGCGCCGCCCCCTCTCATGTCTAAATTCATGGGAATGACAAGCTATACTCCCACCTATTTCCTCGACCTCATGGATGTCAATGTCGAGAGCGATGGCTCCAGCATCGGTGACGTGGCACCTAGCCACTGTCCGTCCTGAGAGTGCGCTATGGGCTATGGCAGACACTCCAGGACAACCGCCGGTGGTAGCGGAGTCCTTATAGACTCACACCTCTCTAGACCCTCATGCGAAGGCCCTCGCGCTCGCACAAAAGCACGACGAGGAGCTACGACAATGGCGGTAGAACCAGCCACCACATGCACCGACGCGCTCAGCGCGCCACGCCATGCCCTGTGCGTGTAACCCGGTGAGCAACGCCTAGGGTCGTGCCCGCTAGGTCCAGCTCAACATCATGGATGGGGGGAACAATCCCCCACATTCACTCGGGCTGGCCAGAACATCACCGCCATGGCAATGCTTCTGCGTGGCCTTCCTGAGCCAAATGACCCCTAGGAACAGGTGGTCCACCAGAACCTTCCGGGCACTGGTGGAAACCGCTACCGTTCAATAGGCGGAGAGCTCCGCATCACGACACCGACTTGTGGCCTCTCTCCCTACCAAGGGAGTGGGGACGCACTAGACGAATCGCTCCACTCGCTCACTGCTACAGCTGCCGAGCACGGCACAGGAGGCCCCATCTGCGCCCCGACCTGACCTGGCGCCCGCTCCACACCGACCGCCTATACGCGAGCGGTTTAGTCCGAACCAAGACGCTCACAGTGTCATCAGCAACCGGCGTCGGTCCTAGCATGATGATGACATCCATCGAGCGACAGTGATGGCAGGCGACATAGACCCCGGCCGGACCATCACGAGGAGTGGTAAAACGCACCCCAGGCGTGATCGCCGGTCGGACGACTGGAGTCCCACCCCGTAAGGCCCGAGACCATAGGCCTTTGGCCGACGCATGCAGAGAGCATCGTTCCCATAGCGCTTCAATGGAGGCTAGGGCAAAGGAAAGGCCAAGCGCAAGGATCAGGACGAGGGCCCCTCCACGCAGAGGGGCAAAAAGAACAAGAAAGATTGTCGCCAACCGGCTAACTCCGCGTTGGTCGCCGCGGCTGATCACATGGGCAAGCAGCCCCAGCAGGGCCTTTTAGACCACTTCAATGAGCTCATGGAGAGCCCGTGCAACAACCACACCTACCTCGTCAAACACCTCTACAAGGACTACGAGCTCCTCAAGCGCCTTCTATGATAGGCCGGCGGGTCGAAGGAAGGAAAAAGCAAAGAGGCAGCGGCCAAGAAAGGGGGCGTAGCGGGCAAGGATCTGAACGACTGAAGGTCCCTATACGACGACCGAGGTGATCCGATCGGACGCCTACCAACTGATGGACGACAACGGCAATGTTCTCTCCAACACTTGGAACAGCGAACAGCTACGTCGCTTCTTCCCCTAAAATTCAGTCTTACCATTTTTTTTACTTAACGTTTGCTCCTATAGAGCGCCCTGACTCAAACACTTTCAGCCCGGGTCGCTCAGGGGCTCCACGGGGGGTGCAATGCCACCTCTCTTTTTACTATCATATGGTAAATACATTTTTCCCCAAACAAAAGGATTGTCCGCTCCTTTAATTACCTTACGTAACTTTGCTTTAAATATTCCGACCGATCGCACTCCGCCTCTACCTATGGTTACGAGCAGCTAAGCCTCGTGGGCCACGCCTGGGCTCTTAAGGTTGCAGCCTATGGCGCGAATGGGTAGGTGCGAAAGAGAAAAGAATAAAAAACAAAGTTATGCTAAGGTAAAAATAAGGGACGGACGGGACAAGCTTCCCCGAACGAAGTACTTCCATCACAAAAACAAAGTTAATGTATTCATGAATACACAAAAGCACTTTACACATGAGGCTCCCCCACTACATTTTCTTTTACATCTGCTAAAGTATTTCTACTCTAAAAACTTCTATTGCGGCTCCCCGGTGGCATCGGCTACCGGCTCGACCGGCGAGGGTAGGGGTTGGTCGTCCTCCGATTAGGCAACGTTAGGCTCGGTCGGAGGTGGGGCAACGTCCGCTTCTGACCTAGGCTCCACGCCATCCATAGGCTAGGCGACGTCCTCCTGACACGTGCCTTTGGCCATGTCCGCACGGCGAGCATCCATCACCCACTACGCGGAGACTTGCTCGGCCACCAACTTTGCATGTGGCAACAAGCTCTCCCTGAGCGAGTGGATGTTCTCCATGCTCCAGCCGTCAGCATAACCGCTATAGATGGCAACAAAGTCCAGGTCTAGGTGGTACGTCGCCACTGAAGTCAACACCCCTGATGTCCCGTAAAATAGCGCATCGGTGATGAGGGCCCGAACCTCATCCAAAACCTCCACCAGCCGGATAGCGGGTGCACTGTTACTTGGCGCTGACCCGAAGACCTTCGAGACGACGAGCTAGGCAACATTGCGTATCTGGTCAAGCTCCCCCTCGAGAGCATGTCGCTCTTCAAGGGACTTGGCCAGCGCCTCCGCATTCTGGCCAATCGTCGCCTTGGTCGTCTCTAGGTCCCGCTCCAATAACTCCACATTTCCACCCAGCTCTGGAAGAAGGGCGGCAAGCTCAGAAGCAAGCTAAAGGAATATATACGTGCAAGTCTGAGGCGAGCAAGGACACGATCCGTGATGGCTTCGCGTCTACACCAACAACGCCGCCAGGGCATGGTGGTGAACCCGGACGGCATCGACAATGGCACCATAGCTACACCAACGACACCACTGCATTGAGGTGACGAGGTCGGATGACGCCGGTAAGCAATTCCATCCACTACGACACTATGCGTCGTTCTGCACCGGCAAGGCGGGCAGCTCTAATGTGGCTCCATCTACGTCGTCAACTACCCGCCTTTGACAACGACAAAGACGGACGATCGTTTTTTATGAATATTCGATAACTTATTTTCTCCTATTGCAATGCGCGGGGCCACCCTAATTTTTCGTCCAACTTTAACCTACTAATAATTTTCGTTCACAGCTACTAGCCCGAGTCCAAATCCGATGTGAATCCATATTGGATCTATCACCTACAAGGCAGAGGCACGACGCACATCCACCTCCAATAGCAAATCCGCAAGACACTCAATCTTTTTCCATTTCCGTTTCTTTATTTCCTTTTTGTTCAGCTTGCTGATTGGCTCTGCTTCTATTTGTGTTTCCTTTTTTTGTTTATGTTTTTTTCTTGTCCTGTCGGTGATTGGCTCAGTTTCTATTTTCAGATCTTGGTTTTCCTGTTTTCAATCTTTTTTTGTTGTTCTTAATTTTTTAGTCTGATTTTTTACTCGTTCTTTCGCTACAATGTTTTTTCTCGTATAAATATAAAAAAACAAATAATATATATAATGTTATAGACTTTTGAACCATTGATCTTTGCCTATTCCTATCTCTAAGAAACAAAAAAAATCATTATTAAGTCGTTGATGCAGTTTTGATTAGACACGAAACTTATATTCTTATTAAAATCTAGATTAGTTAATGGTCCAACTAATCAAACACTGAATTAAAATCTTAAACAATTTATTGTCTAATTTAGTTTAAATAAATGTACCTCTGTAATGTCTGATAAGAGCTGATATATGAAAATTTGAGAGAGGTCTCCCGTTATAATCATGGGAGAACATACCGATGCTTGACATGTTCGCAACTATCTCCTTCCGACTTTAATCGAATATGATAACTTATATATTTCTATGAGTGCTCAAAGAAAGTCACAGAGCTCAATATATAAGTCACAAAAAGGGCTCAATATATAAGTGTAACACCATATGAATAGTATGGAAATTAAAGTTATAATATATTTACGTCTAAATACTCTTGTGTTTTGCAACGGGAGAAAAAAAGATCTATCAAGATTTTTTTGGTTGGATACCGGCTTAATTGGACATTGTCATATTATTACCAATATTAACTTATATTATGGATGTCATGATGGTCATGAAATAAATTAGATTTAAAATTTTATAAGGATAAAATGTAGTCATATGGCATGAACGACCGATTGTTTTGCTTTTCTCCCGTTGCAATGCACGAGCACATTTTGCTAGTAAATATAAGTTCGGATGGAAGAAACTCTTCATTGTCCGGTAGTTAGAGGGATTGTCTGATAGTTAGAGGGAGACGGGTAAAAAAAATGGATGGATGAAAAAATAGGTTAAAATTTTGCCTCTTTATTATTAGGTATATAGGTATAGGTATAGATATAGATTAAGGCCTTAAAAATTATTAATTAAAGTCCGATGATATCCTTGGTGCTGGGTAGCACTCATGCATTCCTCAAGATAGATAGATATAGGAGTATACACATTACCACGCTGACGTGATGTGATGATGATTATTTGTCCTGCAGCTATTTGGAGGATGGAGGAGCCTGATGCTGGTAGTGCCACCTATAGCTGCTAATTGTCTAAGTTAGATTACAAGGCAAGACAATTAAAGGCAAGAAAAGCAGCACGGCGGTATGTCTCTCTGTCAGCTGGTAACCACTGCTGGCTGCATCGCTGAATCGATCTGCTGGCGGGTAGTGGTGGCGGTAGGCATGCCGCATCCGCATGCAAATATAGAGATAGAGACAGACAAATTAATAGAATCAATTCATTGGGTCTGAAGCAAACTAAACTGCCTTCCTAGCTAGCTAGGTAGCCCCACGATCCAATCTGATCCGTATCCAAGATCCTTTGGTAACCAACGTGCGTAACGGTTACTCGAGCAATCCATTTTTCGTTCCGTCCGTATTGTGAATTGTGTTGAGGCGTATTATATTGCAAGTAGTGACAATGATGGTGATGAACGATGGATGGGTCCCAATCCAGCGACCAACCAAGGCAACACGAAGCCACAAAATATTTTTATGAAATTAATTATAAAAAAATCTCTAGAAAAATATACTTATGAGTTAAAAAAAAGTAAATTCCACATATACTAATACATAAATGTTTTTGACGAACGGTAAAAAACGATCTTTATAATCGGTTAGCAAAACTGATACTATGATATCAATGGTAAAAATAAGTTATTTTCATATACTGCAAATTAATTTCCAGGGACAGTTTGTCTAGTACAACCGTCCATAACCTCTCACCGTCACTTGTCTACTTAAATTTTCTAATCTAATAGAGTGCAGTCACCATAATTCGAGCCCACAACCTCTCACCTGACGTGTTTGCCTACCACCGCACCACATAGTCAATTGTAACTACTTATATAATGTTATTGCTATCTTCTTTTTTACTAATATGTACAAGTCTTATAATAAATATTTTAGCTTATAAACAATCTTAAATGGAAAAATTTTCAGTTACAAAGTTTTAGGTCTCATCCAATACTACAACTTTGATATAGTAATACTTTCTGAAGAGACTCTCTTAACCTGACCGTCACTAAAATGTATTTCTTTGGACAGTTTACAAGGTATAGTGGAGCTAGTTACAAACAGTTCAATACTAAGTAAACCATTCTAGTAAGAAATAGAAGACGTCTTTAAAAAATCTTTTTTTACTAGTGATATGTAGTATATCTATGAATATACATTGCCACAAAATTTAAGATTGAAACTCACTCAACCTAGCTAAAAAAATCATACGAAAATAGCAAATTATAGGTGCACGTGCACTCGGAATTTTGTCTTTTAGCACATATACAACTATAATTTGTTTCCATATGAATTTTTTTTGAACGATTTTGATTCTCAAAATTTCTGGCAATGCACATCTATAGATAAACTATATATACATGCATCTGTTCAAAAAATATGAAAAGCTCCTAAGTATATGTCCCAAAAGGGTTTTTAGAATTTTATAGAAGATGACATTGATACGAATATTTTTCTAACCAAAACTTATAATATATTATGATATGATATAATATAATACGATACGGCGCAAACGAATGAAGCAGCGACAGCAACGTGCGGCGTTGCTATACAATAAGAGGTCGTTTAGATCACTTTATTTTTTGGGAAATTAGAATCTACTTGATAGACTAGGTTATTTATTGGAATTTGGTATTTCATGACTTTCTGAAGTTCATTCACATATAAGCCTATCTCAAATTTATAAAGTTGGTGGTGAAATTTAATTTTATAGGTCACCATGCTATATTTTCACTTTACAACTTATAACACGCTCTTCAACTCACTCTCCTACGGTAGAAATACAACACATACTTATCTCTCTCGTATGAGCCACAGTAATATACAAATATATTCCATGTACACCCATATATTTTCGCGACCATGCGTAGCATGTATATCATTAAGTAGAAAAAGGAGTTGTTACATAGGCAAACACCGGTCGGCCTAGAATGTGAGCGCTAGATACAACCATATAAGCTTAATTAATCTGTGTCTAAATTATAATTATTAAATAAATTCAATTCCATGGATGCGAACGGGGAGATTATGCTAAGAAAGAAAGCAAGCAAGCAAAGCATACATGAGATGGGCAGATCGATGGCACTTGTTGCTTGTTGCACCGAGCTCGCTCATCACGCGCAACGGCGACGTCGGTAGGTCCAGCGGCGGTTACTTGCAGGCGGGGCAGGGCCTGGCCTACCGCACCGTCGCACCACCACCACCACCACCACCAACCGCCCGCAGCCGACACCAACATCGCCGACAGCTCCCTCCCAGCAGCTACCTGCAGCCTCCTCTGCGCTCTTCTCATCTATCGCTAGCTATATCATTCTCCATTGCTACCAATTGGTTATGTTCCTAGCCTCATCGATCATCTTCTTCATTCGTATTATTAATTCTCTGATGATCAGGTCCCTCCCTCAGCTCTAGCTTGCTATATATGTATAGTACTGAGCGATATGCATGCTACCCCTAGCAGTAGGCAGTAGCAGATACCAGCAAATCTATCCGGCCGATCGATCGATCCCCATATGATCTGATCACCGCCGGCCACCGCGAGGAAACAAAAGCGTAGCCCGCGATCGGCGATCGACAGGCCGCCGGCGATGGACTACGTGGTCGCGCGGATGCAAGCAGCAGGCCATACCCACCACACTTACAATGCCGCCGCCGCCGCCGTGCCGCCTGTTCCTCATCAGCCTCAGGCGGCTCATCAGCTTCACTCCATCGGCGATCACCGTCCTCCGCCTGTGGTGAGTCCGTCACCATCACGACTATACTACGCTGTTTATTTAATTTATTTATATGCAGTAATTATTTATTATAGTTATTATGCTCATTAATTTTAGATTATTAGGAGCAGTATATATTTACTTCTCCTTAATGAAACACGTATCAAAAGGGCACCTTCGCGAAAAAGGAGCAGTATATATTTTGCATTTGGAAAGAAAAAACATGACAGCATGCACTTCCTCCTCTAGCGTTTGGTTTATTTAATTTCCTCGGCTGCCAGTTAATTGCCACCGACTTCTCCCATTAATCCACAGCTGACGTTATTATTTATTTATTTCTAGATAAAGACAACTGCCTTTTTCTATATATTTTTTCCGTTTCTCTTCTCACCGAGACATGCTATTTCGGGGGTTTTACTTTGTTCATTATATTGCTTCTTTCGTCTACTAAGGTTGTCATTAATTCTCATAAAAAAAGAACTCGTCAAATTTGCATTAGGTAACGTCAACATCTTCACCATACTTTAGCCATGCTATTATAAACGAATCATTTTCAACATTTTCATGAGCTATTGCCATGTGCGACCCAGTTTGCCAGTATAGTATTTTAATTTTTTTGGGGTTCGGTTTTTCTTGTAATGGTTTTTGTTTCAGCAGTATATATAAGATATATCCTAGGATGTCTTTTTTTTTAGAAAAAAAAACTAAGCTTAACTAAGAACTTCTTTTTTTAAGCAATACGGCGAACTTTATTCATTCAAGATTGTTACATCATTGATGAAGAGATCTAAAATAATGTTAGGGGGCTCATCCACCCAAATACAATTCTACTTATATTGCAAAGCTCTTCTTGCTAAATTGAGCCACTTGATTTGCCTCTCTAGCGCAATGTTCAATAGATATATCTGGAAAACCACACCATATAACAGACTACCTAAACAGGCCCTTACTCTAGTTTTGGGTAGTGGAAAGAAAAACATCTCCAACGGGCTACTTCTGTGTGATCCAATCCAAGAAAGGAAAACGTGCGGTCCCCACTTAGGGCAAATACATTGGTCTTTGTCTCGTAGGTAGTCTTATATAGTGCTACGTGATTTTAAGACGATTTAACAGATAACATGTACAATAGTTATTTTTTTAAAATTGTCTCGTAGTAACTCACAATTCCTTAATTTATGCATAAACTAAAAGTAAAGTTGTAAGTTGTATGGCAATAACAACTCATGCAATGGTATAATAATTGTCTCATAGTCCTAACTTTTAGCTGATTAGGTGATTGTTTCGCGAAACAACGACCTCATTCTCTCTCCCCTCTCTCTTTCCTCCTCATCAGCAAAAATCATTAGTGGCACTGCATCACTGCATGAGGCGACGTACGAGACCGCTGACTTGTAGCAGTGTTTTGAGTTTTTTTTTTTAATTCTAACTGTTTCCGTTACACGAATGCAGTCTCAGAGGACGCGGGGCAGCGCGATGATGCAACGGCAGCGGCGTGAGGCGCTTGAACAGGAGGTGTCGGAGCTGAAGCAGCAGCTGTCCAACGAGGAGACGGTGCACCAGATCCTGGAGCGCGCCCTGCAGCCCAGCTCTGTTCGATCCTCCATGGCCCTCACCAACATCCCCGCCTTCATCCCCACCAAGGCCAAGGAGCTGCTCGCGGAGCTGCTGCTGGTGGAGGATGAGATCGCCAGGCTGGAGGACCAGATCCAGAGGATGAAGCAGGGAGCAGGAGCACGAGGAGGAGGCAACAGCGGCGCCATGCAACAGCAGCAGCAGCAGCAGCCGCCGGCACCACCACCACCGGATGCCTCCTCCTGCAACAACAACAACAACAACAATGGACGATCGCCTCGCCTGTCTGCGTCCGCCGCGGAGCATTGCAAGTCCATGTTCTTCATCAGCCAGGCCATGGACGGCGAGGCGTACCTCGGCAAGGTGAAGAAGAGCCCCAATCCCAAAGACGACGACAGGAGAGCCGCCATGAACAGCATGAGGAGCCCCAAGAACAACATCTTCGGCGGTGCCGGGGCCGGCTTGCCGCCGAGGCATTCGCTCGAGAATAAGCAATCGTCGTCAAATGGATATGGGCATGGGCATGTGGTGGTGGACAATAATAGCACGAACAAGCCGCCACCACCGAGCAAGATCGCCGCCGTCCTCCAGCACCACAACCATGAGCTTCCCATCACCAAGAGCCCCACGGTGATCGCTGCTGCAAAGAGAGTGAGAGACCAGCCGCGGCCGCCCAACAAGCTGTCGGAGCGTATCGTGAAATGCCTCGTCTGCATCTTCATGCGGCTGCTCCGGTCGTCCCGGGTGTCCGAAATGGACAAGTCCGGCAACCTCGCCGCCAAGGGGGGGAGCTTCAGCAGCTTAAGGATGGACACCGGCCTCGTCAACGCAGCGGCGGCGGCCAAGGAGAAGGAGAGGGGCCAGCAGGACCACTACGGCATCTTTGGCATCCAGGACGCCATCGTCAGGGACATCGGCCCCTACAAGAACCTCGTCAGGTTCACCGCCAACTCCCTGGACCTCCTCAGAGGGTTCTCGGCGTCGCCGCTGCTGACGAAGCTGAGGGAGATGCTGGAGGCGCTGCAGCAGGTGGATGTGCGGTCCCTGAATCACCAGCAGAGGCTGGCGTTCTGGCTCAACATCTACAACACCTGCATCATGCACGTACGTCTGTCTCATCTGTCTCCTCCTTCAATTCAGATGGAGTGTATGTGTATCTATATGCATTCGTGCAGTTTCAGTCAGAGAATTTCTTTTTCTTTTTTCTTGTATCCATTTGGACTAATTATTAATGGAGATGAACTTGGAAACTACCACATCTATCATGCAGGGGATTCTGCAGCATGGTTTGCCGTCAAACTCGGACAAGTTACTCGCACTCAAGAACAAGGTACGTATGGATTACATCTTCATTGCTTTGTTTTGGACATGCAGGTTTTCATTTCTGATTAACAGGTTTACAGTTGTTCATCAGTCTGAATAGAATAATTCATTTGTGCAGGCAACAATCAATGTGTCAGGGCAAACTTTCAATGCATTGGTGATTGAGAATTTTATCCTGAGGCAGCCGTCAAGTGTCAAAGAAGTGAGTCAGTGAGCCCCTCCCTGCCCCCGCTGTCGATCAGGCATATGCAGATGCAGTTGGTCGAAGAACATGCATACTAGTAGTAGTTACACTACTACATGAGTACTACTAGTACTAATAATAACTAGTTATATAAAAAACAACAGGAATTCTGGAAATGCGAGGTGGACGTGGAAGAGCAGGCGGTGAGGGAGGTTTATGGGCTCAAGACTTCAGAACCCGACATTCTGTTTGCACTCTGCTGTGGCATCAGATCATCGCCAGCAGTAAGTATTCTTATTGTGACTGAAGGGAATTATATTGATTCATATATACAAACGTAGTACGTACCTACCTACATGCCCATATATGCAGCTTCGGATCTACAAAGCAGATCGCGTTGTGATGGATCTGGAGAAGGCAAAGCTGGAGTACCTGCAGGCGTCGTTAGTGGTGACATCGACGAGGAGGCTGATGATCCCAAGCCTCATCCACTCTAACATGCATGACTTTGCAAAGGACATGGAGTCGCTGCTTCGATGGATCTGCGAGCAGCTGCCCACATCCTGGTCCCTCAGGAAATCCATGGTGGACTGCCTCACCTTCAGCAACAGCAGCAGCAACCTAGCAAGGAGCCACAATGTACCCATCCATGGCGGTGCTTCTGCTGCTGCTGCTAACGCCATTATTTCCAACAAGATGGAGGAGGTGGTGGATGTCATTCCCCTGGACTACGAGTTTCAGTACCTGCTGCCCATGTGATGTGATCAACTGATAATAACGTGCTACATCTAAGTTAATTAAGTGATACATACATACAGATGGAGTTGATCGTGCACTCCACTCTATTCTTTGCATGTCGTCTGTCTGATTAGGAATCGAAGAAGGAAATTTTTGAAAGGTTGCTGGTGATACATACGTGTAAATTTCTGATTGTGGTGAACTTTCCCTTTCTTATAGGAAAAGCAAAAACAGGGCAGACTTGGTGTGTGTATGTAAACTAAACAATATTCCTAACATTATATTTTTAACAGCATATGTGCGTGCCATGGGTCTTTAGTTTCAGTATAAGTACTCCTATGTGTTTTCTGTCTTTGTTTGCTACTATGATGTAATGGCTGTGACGACAGGGCAGGGCAGGGCAGGGAAGGAGAGGACAGACGATTGCAAAAAAAACTTTTTTGAGAGGAGCCCTGCCAAACGTTTTGCCAGGGGAGCACGACGACCAATTTTTATCGTGGTGCACAATGCAGGCTTCAATCCTCTCTGTCTCAGGCACTCATACTCAGTAAGCTAAGCCTGCATAGAGCTGAATGTGTGCTACGAAACGCTGCAAGCCTGCACAAGGCCGAATGTTCGCTGCAAGCCTCCATTATAGTACAATGCAAGAAAGTAGAAACCAATCGTTACAACCACGGCATATAAACACACTCTGTATTGGAGTACTAATAGGACTGATCATGAAAATTTGGTGGTTTAAAGCAAAACTAAAAGTAGTGGTCTATACTCTATGGACGAAATCTTTTATTACAACTCAAATTATAAATGTAACGTTCAATGTAATATATAATATTACTATACATGATAAAATTGTGATTAGGACACCTTCAAATTATAAATGTAATGTTCAATGCAATTATAAGATGTTTTGCTATGTACTTGGATATATAGTCAAGGCATATACCATGTCTAGTAGATACATAGTTAAGCCAATTCATCTAGAAAAAAAACAAAATGTCTTATAATTTGGATGGAAGCAACATAGAAGAATCTGTTTTCCATCCGTACCTCATTACCACAGGTGATTAATATTTATATAATCTATTTGGATTCTGCAGCTAAAGATTATTATGGCATATCTCTATCTCTATCTCTACCCCTATAATACACCACTTCAAATTATCCTACAGCCACCAAACAAATCTCATCTCTACAGTCACGACTTAAACTACGTCCACCCCACAAAACGCATACAGAAAAAGATAATATTAAAAACGTACGCACCAAATTAGCTCTCACTTATTCTTTCTCCTTACTCAACCACATCCGACGGCCGATATTCTTTGGATCTTTCACCCCGATCTCCCCACTTCACCGCTCCACACCACCCCCGATCTATGCACTAGGCTTCTCACCCCCCTCGCTCTCTATCCCACGCACACGGGCTCCGAACACCCACGCACAACGATCGAAACATGCAATCACCTAATAAAAAAAGAAAAAAAGGAAACACACGATCATAACGCGAACCCTACCCGTTGATCCCGCCGGCCGCCGCCTCCCGGATCCGCCAGACCGAGCCGGCCGTGAGCGTCGAGAGCCTCGCCGCGTCTCCCTTCACAGGCGTGCTCCCTTCTCAGGGGCAGCCGCTATTGGCCCAGCTAGACCGCGTCCACGAGGCCCGATTCCTTGAGGCGCCAGTCGCCATCGTTCCGTGCATCCCAGCTAGGCCATGTGGATGCGACGCTGCCCCGCCTGGCTGCCTGGCGCCGACATCCTTCCTCTCCTGGCGGCTGTGGAAGCTTCATACAGCAACCGAGTAGACTAGCGTGGTCCTCGCGACAGCGGCGCCCGCTCCTCCTGCTGCTTGTCGTTGTCGCCGCAGCCCGCCCGCCCGTGGGGCTAGGGTTGCACGGGGCGGCGGCGGCGTCTCGGCGCGGTTGAGAGCCCTAAGGGCGATGTCTACACACGTGAGATTTGTGGAG
>NW_027096588.1:0-60000 GCF_019320115.1 Miscanthus floridulus | reverse complement strand
ATAGTGATGATGATATGCCTTCTTATCATGAACTTGTGCAAGAAAATCTTAAATTTGCTAAAGCTTGCACTAGTCAACAAAAGAAGCTCAAAAGCTTAAAAGAAAAGCTAGATAGTTCACAAAAAGCATACAAAACCTTGCTTGAACAATATGAGAACTTTACTAATCTCAATGTTGAACTATCTACTAAAATTTAGAAACTTGAGGCTAGTGCAACAACAAATGCATGCATAATCAATGATGAGCAACTTGAAAAGAAAAATGAAAAATTAAAAGAAAAGTTAGTTAGCTCACAAGAAGCATATAATAGTTTGCTTGCTAAAATGGAAACCATGTGCAAACATTGTGATGAGCTAACTAATAAAGTTGCTAATCTTGAAGCTGTTAGCACAACCCCCACCAAGGCATCTAAAAAGAAAAGTTCTATCTTTAACATATCTAAAAAGGATGCCTCTACTTCTTGCAATGATTTATGTTTAGACTCATATTTGTGCAACCAAGTTTGTGTTGAGAAAGTTATTGTAGATACATGCACACAAGAGGTTGCAAAGGAGAATGAGCAATTCAAGCAAGAAGTAGCTCGCCTCACCAAGGACTTGACTCAAGTGAAAGGCAAGGAGAAGCAAACCCAACTTCATCAAGATAACACCGTCAAGGGAGTGAAGAAGCTTGATGAAGGACAAACCGTGGTTTGTTACGTGTGCCACAAGGAAGGTCACAAGTCCTATGAGTGCAAGGTGAAGAATGGGGGAGGAGCAATGAAGAAGGAGAAAAAGCAAACAAGCAAGCTATCCAACACCTACACCAACAAGGTGGACAAGAAGGCCTCCACACCTTATCTCTTGAAGAAGAAGAAAAATGACAAGGTGGTGGCCATCAAGGTGAACAAGCAAGCCAACAATGGGGTTAAACGCTTTTGGGTACCAAAGAAAATCATTTCAAACATGAAGAGCACCAAGAAGGTTTGGATCCCGAAAGGGAAGTGAGAAATCCGTCGGACTTTGGGGAATTTGGAGACTTGGCAAAGTATGAGTGCATTTCATGGGGTGCATCATGAAGGACAAAGTTATTGCCAAGTAGGTTAGTGAATACTATGGACCCAAATTCCCCTACCCATGTTAGGTAACTAGATGTCATTACTTTCAATTAGTATTCATTTCAATTGGTTTTGTTTTTCAATTGATATACTCTTAAAGCATCTAGTTATCTTTCATGCCTATGTTTGCATTTACATGCTTAAATCTTTTGTCATGCATTCAATAGGTATATTATATGGTAGGCTTGCTTGGTTTCATTATCAACCCTTGGAGCAAACCTACATGGTTCAAAATTGTTTAGAAGCATGGCACATAGCTTGTTTTACAATTATTTATCTAATATGTGCCAAAGTCCAAATTGTAGATAATCTCTCCCAAATATCATCTTTTAAGTGGTATTTTGATACTTAAATCAATATGCACAAATTTTATAAGTATTCAACACTTGTGTGCACAAATTTAGGGGGAGCTTAATCTACAAGTTGGATGCTTTGAGACTAACACTTTTTCAAATGGTATCAATTTTTCAAACCTATCACATGTGTAGTAGTCTCATTGTAAGGAAATTGGAGTCCCCGAAGTTAAGCATCATTCTTCAATTGGCATCATCATGTTGATTTCATTTCATATTTATATGGTTTCTCCATGCATTATATAGATTAAACTCTCTTGTACAATAAATTGCTAATTATGCATATGCTTTGCTTTCTACCATATGTATGAATATATTTAGGGGGAGCTTAGTCTATATAATGTGAGAGTTAAATTTTGTGATCCATTTCACTCTATACATAAAGGGTCACAAAATTTGACCCTCCCTTGTGCTACTAATGTCTTCCTTTTCGGTGTTTGATGCCAAAGGGGGAGAATTTGAAGGACCAAAGACAAGCATCAAGTTGATGTTTACAAGTGGTAATGGTCCGAGAAAGGGAGGAAAGTGAATTATGGGTTAGTCTAAGTAATGGGAGATTTTTTTTGAAAGCTAGGCTTTAATCTATAATATCACATGGGGACATTTGCAAGGGCATGACAAGCTTTTAAGTAAAGTTTTAATTGGTATCTTACAATTGACTTCGATTGGTATCCCTTAAATACCATATATGATTTCAATTGATATCTTTAAGTATCAAATAAACTTGCCCTTTGCATTGCATCCTAGCAAGTAGGTAGTTTTTAACTTCCAAAATTCTTATTATTTGCTTGCTTTGGTCATGTTGGCATCAATCACCAAAAAGGGAGAGATTGTAAGGAAAATGGACCCTTGGCCCATTTACTTTGGATTTTGGTGTTCGATGACCAACACAACCAAACTGGACTAATGAATTTGCAAGTGTTTGTTTTGTAGTTCAACAGGGTGCAAGACATAACTTGGATGAAGGCGACGTGATGATCCGATGATCAACACCTCAAGCAAGACCTTAGGAGCATAAGAGAAGACCCAAGAGATCAAGCAAAGTCCAAGCATGAAGATTGGAACCAAGCCGTATGCAAGATCGCGAAGAAATGAGCTCACTATGGTGACCGGATGCAGGACTGGACGCTGGACAAGCAACCGGACGCTACGACCGGACACTGGGCAAGTGGCTCGGCAGACAGGTGACCGGACACTGGATCGGACGCTGGCGGCAACTGACCAGACGTAGGACAACAGCGTTCGATCGAGTACAGAGAGGTTCCAAAGCGGCAAATCTGCGACCGAACGCGTCCGGTGGTAGGTGACCGGACGCTGGCCAACGTCTGATCAGTATATTGCTGGCTCAATGGTCGGGACAACCGGACGCATCCGGTTAGGATGATTTAGCGTCCGGTCAGTAGCAGTTTCATGGGAATTTGACCCTAATGGCTACTTTCTCAGTGGGGCTTATAAATACAATCCCCAACCGGCCATTTGAATATAGTGGAGCTGAGGAAAGATACCAAGGGTATTGATACACTATTTTAGTAATCTCCACTTGCATAGTGCTTAGTGATTCATCAGGTGATTAGCATAGGTGCTTTGCGGAGTGCTTAGGTTGATTAGACCACCGCTTATGCGCTTGCTCTAGGTTTAGGCCTAGTGTTTAGTGAGGTTTGCATACCTCTTACCACTCGGTGCTTGCGAGCACCATTGTTGTACATCGAAGGGGCTTGAAGTCTTGCGAGATCACACCAACCGCGTTTGTGGTGTGGCCACCACTGTGTACCGGAGAGAACAAGGCCCGCGGCGTTTCGGCTGGAAGCTTGATAGTGAAGACAGCGGGGAGCATCCGAGAGAGGCTTGCCGGAAGGCACGTCGGAGACCCACTTGCATGTGGGGAAGGCCTGAGGCTATCCACGGAGTTACCCGACCGGAAGCTTGGCCCTTGCGAGGGATTCCTTGTGAGGGGCTCCAACGAGAACTAGGGGGAAGCTTGCACGCTTCTCGATACCTCGGTAAAAATACCGGAGTCGTCGACGGGAGTTTGCATATCTCTACCTTGCTCTTTAGCTTCCGCATTTATATTAATTGTATTACTCCTTTTACGGTAGAAATAGCAATACACTAGCAAAACCATAGTTGCACTTTTAGATAGTTTATCTATTGCATAGGTTTTGCTAGAGTTAGAAAAAGAGGCCATAGTTTAGAGTTAGAATTTTTAAGTTGCCTAATTCACCCCCCCCTCTTAGGCGTCATGGTCCCTTCAACGGTGCCTACACCAGGTGCTGCCATCGACCAGCAGCACCGTCGCCGTCTCTGCTGTGCCAGGCACTGCCTGCCAGTGCCACCTCCTCGCCTACGCCAGCCACCGCCACCTCGCCTGCCAGCGTTGCCTCCTCTCCTTAGGCTCATATCAAGGTATCTCCCTCTCTCAATTTCTTGTTATTATGAATGTTATTTTAGTTAGGGTTAGTGATTTAGGATAGTTGGGGTTAGTGATTTAGTATAGTTAGGTTAGTGAATTTGTTTATTTAGGTAGGTAGTTTTTAGGGTTTAAGTTGTGTGTTGTAGTATAGTTAAGGTTTGGTTAGGTAGTTAGGGTTTAGGTTACTGTTAGTTGGGCCTTTGGGTTTAGGGATTGATTAGGTATTTATTATTTAATTAGTTTATAGTAGTAAAGGTTGTCAGTATAGATACTTAGTAGTGCATGATATGGTGATTTGGAATAGTTTGATGAACCTCATAGCTTCAATGATGTTTGTGTTTGTTTGAATACATAGAAGTTGCTTATTTTCCTAGTGAAGTTGTTTAATATGTCTGTTAATGTTACTTTGAATATATACATGTGCTTTCATATTGTGTTCCTATTGTATAACAAGTAGTTCAAATTTTGTAGTGCTGCATAATGTTAATTTGAATATTGTTAATTTGAATACTCTAACCCTTTGTTTATCAATTTGTAACTAGATGTCCCCTCCCACACAGCACCTGTTGTACCACGACGAGCCATACCGAGCACACTTCTTGAGTGACACCGACGCAGAGGTGTCTTTGCCTCCTTTGAGACCCCACACGCACACCAGGGCGCACCAGTGGGACAAGCGTTACGCACCGTACATACGGCGTGCCAGCTTCCTCGAGCTTGTCTGTGTTGTCAACTATGGTCTTCCGCCCCTTGACCTAGCACTACTTACTACAGCTATAGATAGGTGCGAGTGCCTTCATTATACGTAAACATTCTTATAATAAATTTAAGGCAACTAACAGTCGTTCTATTCTTATAATAGGTGGAGGCCTGAGACCCACACGTTCCACCTACCTTGCGGCGAGATGACCTTGACCATGCAGGACGTGAAGGCTATCTTTAGCCTTTGGTTGGGAGGGCTTCTAGTGATAGGTATAGTTGACAATGATCACTATAGGGAGCTGGTGGCTCAGTTCACTGACTTTCTTCCACTGAACGACGAGGTTTCCAAGAAAAATAAGTCAGCAATTCAAGCCTATTTAATACTTGCACTGCTTTCCTACAGCCATCGGGTCTCATTTTCATTGGTGAATTTCAGGAAAAGTTATGGTGTTTCATCGTCGTGGATCACAGAGCGCTTTTATTACTTGGACCCACGGGCTGATGAGGCTCAGATCGATAGATTCACTAGAGTGTGGCTCTAGCACTTCCTTGGTGCTTTCCTCTTTCTAGATGCCTCGGGCAACACCATCAGCTGGATCTTCCTTGACATACTACGCCAGCCGTGGGATAACATAGCGGCATACAGCTGGGGCAGTGCAGTCCTGGCATGGATGTATCAATAGCTATGCATTGCCTGCCATCGCACCTCAGGGTATGCGAACCTTGGGGTTGCTCCTACCTACTCCAGGTTTGGTGTTGGGAATGATGGCCCACTAGGAGGCCCTTTGCTACTGGTTTACCGATAAGTACTTCGGTTCAGTATATTCTTTGAGGTAGTTACATATGATTAAATTATTAATGGCTAATTCATTATTGTGTTCAATGCAGCAATGGAACGGGCAGGATACACTCCCTACAGCTCTGTATATATGGACACAAGCATAGTTAGTTAGAGGGAATGCGAGGCGCAAGTACAGGGAGTACATAGACGATCTCGACGTCCTGATATAGCACCAGGTTATGCTCTCTTTACTATCATACATGTGTCTTGTTCGATGTACACTATATCACAACCTAACTCAATTATAAAATGTTCAGGTGCATTGGTGTCCTTGGGATGCTCTAGAGCTCGAGTACTATCTGAGTCCTATCACTAGGGATGAGTCAGACGAGTATCGCTGCAACGTCCCTCTTATTTTCTTCCACGTGGTAGAGATTCACTTGCCCATCAAGGTTTGTAGGCAGTTTAGAAGAATGATAGGCTACCCACCACCGCTTTACTCCACCAACCAAGAATTGCACGGGTGTGTTATCGATTAATAATAAAGCTACAATTTAGAGGTGTGTATGGTACAACTAATAATCGTTTTGTTGCAGGTATGACCACAGAAAGAGGTACAAGACCAAGGATTGACGCATGACACACAACGCGTACATCCAATAGTGGTAGAATAGGGACCGATAGCCGGTCGATGTGGGTCCCCCACATGACCAGCACACCTTCGATGAGTACCTATAGTGGCTTCACAGGTCTATGAGGATACATATCAAGCCCCCCATACACTGAGGAGGCAATTGACAAGGATGACAAGGAAGATGTGATCGAAGATGTGTACGGCGTTGCCACTAGGGACGACACACAACTATAGAGAGCCCCGCTTCAAAGATACATGGTAAGATACTCAAATGGTACAATTTGTTATCCATTTGGTATTAAGTTTGTGTACTAAAACTATCCAACCGTGTTTCTGTACCCAGGTGACACAATTGTCAAGGATGTCCAATGAAGCAACATTTTGGCTTTACGAGTCTAGAGGGCAGGGGCCAGGCATTCTCGAGGCTTTTGTGGAGGTAAACATAAACTTGTCCATTCCAAAAATATTTCTTTAGTGTATATGTGTTTGGGAAATACACTAACTTTAACGTCTATTTATGTAGAAGGTGAAGCGGAGCTGCAGGAAGGTAGCTCAGAAGTTGAGCTGCATGGACACTCCTTGGGTGGAACTAGCAGTCCCGACATGGTCGGGTGGCACATCTTCTAGCTCTTTGAGGACACCAATCGACTCTTCTCAGCCGGTGATAGGTGCTACTTT
Source organism: Miscanthus floridulus (assembly GCF_019320115.1). Taxonomy (NCBI): domain Eukaryota; kingdom Viridiplantae; phylum Streptophyta; class Magnoliopsida; order Poales; family Poaceae; genus Miscanthus; species Miscanthus floridulus. The sequence goes on along the minus strand of NW_027096588.1, from coordinate 53,346 downwards.
CGTAGTACGTACACCATCACATCATAGCGCTAGGAAGGACCCTACAAATGAGGACGATGATGACAATGACAATGACGACCCCCTGGGCTTCCACATACAGCATGCCCAGTGGAACGATTGGTCGCAGGACGAGATCGGCATATCTCAGCTAGGTGGTGCCCTGCTTGGTACCCAAGGAGCCTCACAGGTAGTAACAAAGGTAGTTCCTTTAAATACATAGGCTCCATGAACTAACGATCATAAAGATTATAAGTAATCATGCATATCATAAACTTGCAGGGTACGAGCCATGCGCACCAGCAACGCGACCACACCGACGTTGGCTACACTCTCAATGTGTTGCCTACAAATCCGAAGAGACAGAGGCGTCTGAGGGATCCTTACACTCCTAGGACTTAGTTTGTTATGTCAAACATATGTCAAACAAATATTGTCGTTCGAAACTTATAGACTCATGAACCAATGAAAATGTTATGTGGCAACTTATCAACTTGCGCACGAACTCCATTTATTTGCTTCATATTCATTTCAATGTATCATGGCAGCACTTATAGTTGTTTACAGCACCGACAGCAGCATCTACATGCACGTCGTCTTAGACTATAAAAAGTTGGTTTCGATTAGACGGTATGACTAGTCTTACGTAACAGAGAAAAGCGGCATGGCCTATAGTTAAGGGCTACAAAACTAGAGTCAGCAATGCAGTGCTATGTCAAGTCACGCTAAATTGATAAGATGGAATACAGTATATGCAGCGGCATTGAAACAAGAGATAAAAGATAATAGGACAAGTACAATGACATAGAAGCGAGATACAAAGTTTGAAAAAAGGTACATTGAATGGAGAACAGACCATTGCTACGGCAAGGTAGAACACATCTAACGAAGGGATGTGCCATTGTGAGGTTGAGATGGTGGACTAGAGGGGGGCTGAATAGTCATTTCTAAAATTAATCATGTCGGCTTACCGAAACAAATGCGGAATTAAAACTACCGGTCTAGCCAAACTAAACCCCTCTATCTATGTTCTCTAGCACCTTGTAAAGATCCTAATTAAGCAATTAAGATACCGGGATAGCTAGAGCTCACCTAATCAATTCTAGGAGCAAGGTCACACAAACCTATGCCACTAGTACTTCAAGCAATGAGGGAGCTCCTACACATGCTAGTAAGCAAAAACACAAAGCCAACTAAGCTCACTAGCAATGCTCAATAACAAGGCAACCAATGCCAAATTAGAGAGCATAAATACTTAGCTACACAAACTAAGCAAATGTGACTAACAAGGTTACACAAATCAAATTAGTCACGCAAGGGAGCTACTTCTATGCTACACAAGCAAAAAGATAACTAGTGAGCTACACAAGCTAACTAATTACAAGAGCAACTACACAAGCACAATGTATAAAATAGTAATCACAAGCTTGTGTAAAGGGATTGCAAACCAACGGGCAAAACAAGGTTGACATGGTGATTTTCTCCCGAGGTTCACGTGTTTGTCAACACGCTACGTCCCCATTGTGTCGACCGCTCACTTGGTGATTCGGCGGCTAATTGGCATCACCCGCCAGACCCACACATCGGGCACCGCAACAACCTACCCCAAAAGTGAGGGTAGCTCAATGACACGCTCAATTAGAGTTGCTCTTCACGGCTCCCACGGGACGAGCACAATGCTCCTCACAAAGCTCTTCTCTGGAGCACCACACAAGCTTCTTACGGGCTTCAATGGAGACCACCACCAAGCCGTCTAAGAGGTGGCAACCTCCAAGAGTAACAAGTACTACCAGCTTGCAACTCGATCACCTAGTACCACTTGATGCAACCTCACGATGCAATCGCACTAGAATCGCTCTCTCACACAATCGGATGATCACTATCAAGCATATGTGAGATAAAGGGCTCCCAAGCACTCACAAGCATGGACACAAAGTCCCCCGAGGTGCTCAGCACTAGCCATGGCCGAGACCACCTTCCATTTATAGCCCCATGGGCTAAACTAGCCGTTACCCCTTCACTGGGCAAATATCGGGTTGACCGGACGCGCCGGTTAGATCGATCGAACGCACCTTGCCAGTGTCCGATCGCCCTACGCCGTCCACGTGTCGCTCTACGTTCAACAGGAGCCACCCGATATCAACGGTTAAGTTATGACCGGATGCTGCACAGTGAATGACCGGATGCTGCTGCGCCTGAATCCGGTCGTTTCCAGAGAGCTCCCCAAGCCTCTGTTTTGCGACCGGACGCGTCCTATCCACCATGACCGGACACAAACCAGCGTCCGATCAGTTTTGTGCTCGTGCTCCTAACTCCAGCGCCACCTACGTCACCATACATCAGCGCTGACCGGACGTAGACCCTAAGCGTCCGGTCACTCTTCGTGCCAGCGTCCGGTCATGAGACCAAGACCGCGCGCTCACGGCAGCCACTGACCGGACGCAGGACCCCAGCTTCTGGTCACCACATGACCAACGTCTGATCCACTCTGTGAGACCCTGTCTTTTCTGTATAGGACGCCGGTGGAGTTTGAACCCTTGCCTCCGTTCCTTTACCGAGTTGATCCACATCAACTCTAACTTTTTCTCCTTTGCAAATGTGCCAACACCACCATGTGTATGTGTGTTAGCTTTTCACAAACATTTCCAATGGATTAGCCACTCAACTTACCACGTCACTCGATCCTAGCGATGATGCAAAGTTTGATCACTCGAGTGGCACTAGATGACCGATATGCAAACAAGTTTGCCCCTCTTAATATTACGGTCATCTATCCTAAACCTGGTCATAAACTTCTCTACACATCTATGACCGGTGAAATAAAATGTCCTAGGTTATACCTTTGCCTTGCGCATTCCATTCCATCTCCTCCAATATCGATGCAACACATGCACCAACATGATCAACAATGATATGATTCATTTCATATCATCACGTGATTATATTGGTTCATCGATCTTGACCTTACTTGCTTTTCATCGTTGCCTTCGTCCATCGGTGCCAAGTCTTGCTTAAAGCTTCACCGCCACGTGGTCAATCGCTCTAAAACCTCTAACTTGCCCTTCATGCTTACAATCGGTCCATCAAGCCAAGTTATGTCTTGATCTTCTCCACATTGATCACATGACTCAATGACATGTCTCATTTGCAATGAGCTCCTTCATCATCACATGTGTGAGCTTTGCAACATCTCCAAGCCATTTTTATCTTCATGGCATATGTTATTCACACACATGTATCTGTGGACTAATCACCTGTGTATCTCACATAAACATAATTAATCCACTTAGGTTGTCACTCAATTACCAAAACCATACAAGAACCTTTCAGCCGTGGGCCGGGGCGCGACAGTGCCACGCCATGCTTGGCGGCGCGGCGGCTCCTGCCACGTAAGCGGCCATGGCACGTGGAAGTATCACGTCATCCTTCCACCGCGCCACCATGCATGTCGTGATACAGGCGTTTCGCCGCGTCATGGTAATAGGCGCGACCAAAAATATTAGTTTTGGAAAAAAAATAGTGTTAGATTTAAAATTAGTTTAAAAAAGTGTTAAAAATAAAAAAATCTCAAGATTGATCAGACTGGCGTCACATCTTCCTCCTACACCAGTTAGGTGGGACGTCTACATTTGTACTATTTACTTAAAAAATATAAATCTTGTGTCACATCTCGACTCTAAAAAAGAAGCCTATAAAACTGCTCAACATCTCCTCTATGTTTACATGGCTTTCTTGATATTCTCCTCCTGTACTGAATGAACGCACCGAATCATGTTTGGGCACGACACAACATAGGCCCTGTTCGGCTTATTTTCAGCCGAGACAGTGTTTTTTTTTATAATAATTTAACCAGAATAGTATTTTTAGTCAGTTTCAGTTAAGTTTTAAACCAACGAATAGGGCCATAACTTAGGACAGATCACCTTCTACCTTTTTCGACTTTACATCAGGTTCACAAAAATATTCATCCGTGTATGTTTGAGTCAATCTCTGATGTCACCTTCTACCTTTTTATAGAAGAATAAACCATACTACACCTAGTATTAATTATACGCATTGTGATTTATTTTATTTTAATAGAATTAAAAGTAAATCAGGCCTAATTAAAATCCAACAACATGGCAAGGAAGCTGTGGATGCTGCCACTGATCGAGTTGATTTGTCGAACGCGGCCAAGGACCCAAGGGTCTAAATCTGCTTGCAAGTCTGTCCGTCTGTGCGCCGCCGCCATGTGTGCGAAGTCGAGGAAAGCAATCTCACTCTGACACGTCGACATCTGGCACATCCTTCGTCACCAAGCAGCGAATGCAGACATCTTGGCTCTCTTGTTCGCTTACATGGAGTGGTGCTTTGGAAGATACGTTTACGACAATACGGTGATCTCCACCGACGGTCAATTGGATCTGATCCGCGTTCTGATCGGGAACGCCCAACTGTTCCATGGTTTGTGGGTCCTCATCGTACAACGCTATAAAAAGGGAGGTAGAGGCCAGGGCACAAGGCACGAAGTTCACCTGAGCCGCCAGACACTCCACTTACATCCCGAAACCCTAAACCGATCTAAGTGAGGGGGCGTTGCCAGCGACGGGAAGCACCGCCACCGGCCAACGCCGCCACTGCACCGCCGCCCTTCAACGCAGCGCCTCCACCGAGTCTTCACCGAGCATCGCGATGGCCAGTTCATCTTCCTCGAAGGTGGCCAACGGTTTGCACCTCCTCCACCTCTCTCTCTCACTCTATCTGCTAATCCCAGACTGGTAGATGTTCTAGAACTCGTTGTTTATTCTAAATGCAAGTACATATGCTAGATCTATGACTAGTTATCCTGTTATACTTCTATCAATGGTATCAGTCGTCTAACTAGGCGCAGATCTAGCCTATTGGAAAAGAAAACCGAGTAGCAGCAATTAGAAGGAGGTGATAGATCTGATTACAGATCTAAACAGAGGGTTCATCGAACCCTAAACCCAAATCGGGTGAAGAAAAGAAATTAGAAAGGGTCTCGGTTTTGAAAAGGAACTCAAACCCTAACCCTAACCCGCGTAGACACCTCGGAGAAGATGAACAGTAGTGAACCCTAACCCTAACCCTAACCCTAGAAACGGATCAGACGAAGGAGAGGAGGACCTACCTAGACTGACTCTCCACCTTCTTAAGATACTCCGTGGCGGTATCACAATCCGGGATAGACCCCCTTATCGCATTTGAAATTATGGACTTAGCCACCATCAAGCACTTGTGGTTTAAAATGTCCCATTTCTTACGTTCGAGATCATACTTCATCCGCACTTCTGCATGATCTCGCTGTCGAGCAGTGAAATCTGCATTAGACTCATTTTCTTCCCTCACCGGGTCCACTGGCTCAGTAGGACACGGAGAGGTAAGCGCTAGGTTATTTTCAGACAGTGCAAGTGCTAGTTCATACTTCTCTCGCCATACCCTATAGTTGCCCCCTTCAAGATGTGGTATATGCGAGATGAATGCCATTGGGTTGAGTCCTAAAAAACACCGTCAAAGATAGTGAGAAAATTATGACATCATAATTGCATGCTTTAATTTAACGTTGGTTAAAATTAAAACATACAACATTCTTATACACTAATTCTACATCACCATCGGGCAAAAATAGAATTAATGCATGAAAAACTTATGAATAAACATTATAATATTGTTATTATCAATGTTCGTTAGAAAAATAACAATATTATAATTTATTGACTAAAAATGACTACTCTTCAAATTAAATTCTCCCGTTTGTTCGAATTTAATTAGAATATGATAAACTTTAACATTGCAGCGGAAACATGGAAAATGCATTATCTATTTTTTAGAAGCATTTAACTTTTTTCAACTATTCTCTGAAAAATTATCCCGTCGGTTCAAATTTTGATAGAGATTTTAAACTAGACAAATATCATCAAAAATTGCTTCTGAAAAAAGAATAAAACTTAAACGCATAGAACACTGTTCATTTGGCCCAAGCATAAAAACAACCCAGCTTGCTCTGCCTTCGCGTGCGATGTGCCTTCCTAGGCCGCAACCTAGGCCTAGGCCGGCAAAGCCGCCCACCGCCGTCGTCGAGCGGTCCTGTGACGGTGCCCTCGGCCGGGCTCGTGCGCAAGGCGGTGAGCGTGGCTCGGCTTTTCCCCGCGCGCCGATGAGGCGGCGACGAAGCTCCTTCCCACACGACGGCAGGAGACAACCCACGCGACGGAGGTGGTAACGCGCGGCGGAAGAGTCCGGGTAGGTCCTCCTCTCCTTCGTCCGATCCATTTTAGGGTTAGGGTTAGGGTTAGGGTTGACTATTATTCATCTTCCCCGAGGTGTCTACGCAGGTCAGGGTTAGGGTTTGAGTTCCTTTTCAAAACCGAGACCCTTTCTAACTTCTTTTCTTCACCCAATTTGGAAAAGGATCACTAGCCATAGATCTAGCATATGTACTTGCATTTGGAATAAATAGCGAGTCCTAGAACATCTACTAGTATGGGATTAGCAGATAGAGTGAGAGAGAGAGGTGGAGGAGGTGCAAACCGTCGGCCGCCTTCGAGGAAGACGAACTGGCCATCGCGGTGCTCAATGAAGACTCGGTGGAGGCGCTGTGGTGAAGGGTGGCGGTGCAGTGGCGGCATTTGCCGGTGGCCGTGCTTCCCATCATTGGCAATGTCCCCTCACTTAGATCGGTTTAGGGTTTTGGGATGTAGGTGGAGCGTCTGGCGGCTCAGGTGAACTTCATGCCAGTACCTTGATCAAGAAATTGTTCAATGAAAAATATACTGGTGACGGTATTAGAGAGCACATACTGAAGATGAGCAACACAGCTTCAAAGCTGAAGCCAATGGATTTGGGGCTCAAGGATGGGTTCCTGATTCATTTGGTTTTTACTTCCTTGCCAAAGGAATATGAAACCTTTGTTGTTAATTACAACATGTAGCCCGATAAGTGGGATATAGAGAAGCTCATCGCAATGTGTGTTCAAGAAGAGGAGAGGCTAAAATTCTTACAAGGTGACTCTACAAACCATGTGAAGGACAACAAGAAAAAGAACTTTAATAAGAATACCAAACCTCAAGGGAAAGCCCCTTAGACTGAGCATCATTAGAAGAACAACAATGCTGATGTTGAGAAGGATCAGTGCAAATGGTGCAAGAAGCATGGACACTACCAGAGGGACTGTCCAGACTTCCTAAAGAACCTTTTGAAGAGAGGTGAGGATTTCATTACATTCATAGATGAATCCTTGTATTTAAGTTATGCAAAATCTACTTGGTGGATTGATTCAGGTGCAACTGTTCATGTTGCAAATTCATTACAGGGATTCTATACGAGGAGGACCCTGCAAAGAGGAGAAAGAAGAATTAAAGTAGCAAATAGAGTCGAAGCTAAAGTTGAAGCCATTGGAGATCTTTCTCTAGAATTAGTTGATGGTTTTCTACTTAAGCTTTCGGATGTTCTATTTGTACCCTCTTTGCGAAGAAACTTAATAAGTGTTTCACGTTTAGATGATGATGGATATGCTTGCCATTTTGGTAATGGTAAATATCAGATTGTTTATAATAATAAATGTGTTGGTCTTACCTTTCGACAAGACAAGCTTTATTTATTATCACTTTCTAAAAATGTGAATGATGTAAGTACTAAGAATGAGAATGCTTCCTCATCTATGAATGCAAAAAATAAGCGAAAAAGAATGCATGATGTATTTTCAAAACTATGTCATTGTCGTTTAGGCCATATTTCAAGGGGGAAAATAGAGCAATTGATTAAGAAATCAATTCTTCTGTCTTTAGAATTTTTAGATTTAGAAAAATGCATAGATTGCATAAAAGGAAAGTACGTTAAGAAAATAAAGAAAGATACAAAATGAAGCACATGAATTTTAGAAATAGTTCACATAGACATCTGTGGTCTTTTTTTTGTGAAGAGCGTGGATGGTTATGATTCATTTATAACATTCACATATGACTATTCTCGTTTTGGTTATATTTATCCAATTAAGTAAAGATCGGAAACATTGGATAAATTTAAAATATTCAAGGCTGAAGTAGAAAATCACCACAACTTAAAGATTAAGGTAGTAAGGTCCGACCATGGGGGAGAGTACTATGGTCGACACACCCCATATGGCCAAGTTCCTGGACCCTTTGCAAGGTACTTATAGAAAATGGCATAGTAGCCCAGTATTCTATACCGGACGAGCCTCAGCAGAATGGAGTAGCTGAAAGACGCAACCGTACCTTAATGGATATGGTGAGAAGCATGATAAGTTACTCTACCCTACCGATAAATTTATGGATGGAGGCATTAAAAACCGCCATTCATATACTTAATCGAGTGTGAAGTAAGTCGGTGCCCAAAACACAGTATGAGTTGTGAACAGGAAAGAAACCCTCACTAAACTATTTACATGTGTGGGGTTGTCCAGCTAAGGCAAAAATATTTAACCCAAACATAGGGAAGCTGGACTCCAAGACAGTTAGTTGCCATTTCATTGGCTATCTAGAAAAGTCAAAATGTTATCGCTTCTATTGTCCTGATAGACAAATGAAGTTTGTAGAAACAAGGCATGTTGTCTTCTTGAAGGATGATATGATCAGGGGGAGCATGGTAGAGCGAGAAATTTGTTTTGAAGAGAAGTGGGTATACGTGCCCACTCCTATGATTCAGGAGCCATTCTTCACGCTACCTGTTGTTGCTGTACCAACAATGCAAGACACTGTAGTAACAACGCCTAGTGTTAGTTCTCATGTGGCAGCCATGAATGAACATGAGGAACCTGTCCATCTGGATCCCCTAGAACCCATTGTCACACATGAGGGAGAGCAACAACAGCCTAATATAGAACAAGCGTCATCTAACGAGGCCCCTAGAAGGTCTCAAAGAGTCAGGAGATCAGTCATTCCTGATGATGATGAAGTTTATGAATGTGAAGAATTTCAAATGGAGGGTGATCCCACCTCATTTGAAGAAGCCATGAGAAGCGCTCACTCATCCAAGTGGCTTGAAGCCATGAAAGATGAAATGAAATAAATGAAAACCAATGGTGTTTGGAACTTAGAAACAATTCCTAAAGGAGCCAAGATAGTAGGCTATAAATAGGTCTATAAAACTAAACATGACTCCAAAGGAAATATAGAAAGGTTTAAAGCGCAACTTGTGGTGAAAGGTTTCATGCAAAGAGAAGGTATATATTATAATGAGATATTTTCTCCAGTCTCATGTAAGGATTATTTTAGAATCATAATGGCGCTTGTAGCACATTACGATTTAGAATTACATTAGATGGATGTAAAGACGACATTCCTAAATGGGGATATAGAGGAAAATGTTTACATGGCACAACCAAAAGGTTTTGTTGTGGAAGAAAAAGAATGCATGGGATGCCACCTAAAGAAATCCATTTACGGATTCAAGCAACCTTCAAGACAGTGGTATTCGAAGTTTGATAGTACAATAATAAAGTTTGGGTTTCAAAAAAGTGTAGAGGACAATTGTGTTCATGCAAAGTTCAAGAATGGGAAATACATTTTTCTAGTCTTGTATGTGGATGACATCTTACTCGCTAGTAGTGATGTTAATCTACTACTGGAAACAAAGAAGTTCTTGTCCTCAAAGTTTGATATGAAGGATCTCGGTGAAGCTTCGTTTGTCCTAGGAATAGAGATTCACCGAGATAGAGAAAAGGGGGATTTTAGGATTATCACAAAAGTCATACTTAGAAAAAGTTCTAAAGAAGTACAGTATGTAAAATTGTAAGTCTTCACCTGCTCCCATAGTGAAGGGCGACATATATGGGGGATTTCAATGTCCTAGGAACCAATATGAGATCGATCAAATAAAAGCAGTTCCATATAGTTCAACTGTCGAAAGTTTATAGTATGCTCAAGTGTGTACTCGCCCTGACATAACATTTGTTACCGAGTTGCTTGGCAGATATCAAAGTAATCCAGGAATAAAACACTAGAAATTAGCGAAGAAAGTTTTGTGTTACCTGCAAGGTACGAAGGGTCTCATATTAACGTACAGAAGATCTGATTTCCTACACATAGAGGGGTATACAGATTCTGATTATGCGGGAGATGATAGAAAATCTATGTCAGGATACATATTCACTCTTGCAGGAGGAGCCATATCGTGGAAAAGCTTGAAACAAACTGTCACTACATCGAACATAATATATGCCGAGTTTGTAGCATGTTATGAGGCCATAGGACAGGTGAATTGGCTGAAGAAATTCATGCCCGGGTTGAAAGTGGTAGACGACATACATAAGCCACTTAAATTATACTGCGATAATAATCCAGCAGTATGTTATGCTCACAACAATAAGTCAAGTGGTGCTGCCAAACACATTGACATAAAGTATTATGTTGTGAAAGACAAAGTCTGGGATCATATAATTAGTCTTGAGCATATAAGAACTGAAAAGATGCTCGCGGATCTACTTACAAAAGGCATACCACCCAGTGTGTTTAGAGAACACTTAGCCGGCATGGGTTTAAAGGAAAACCTATGATTCCTGGACAATAAGGGTCTAGTTGAGAATCTGTTTCAAAACAGAGAGGTGCATTGTAGCTGGTTAATCTAATGGCAAAAGACCATGATGATGAGGCACGCTCTATACACTGATCTATGATGGAATGGGAACAAGATAAAGTAAGTAAGTTGAGTTTAAGTCATAAGGTAAGATCAAAGGGAAAAATGTTAGGTGATCTCTACCAATTGGCCCAACGGCCAATTGGGCCCTTGGATTAGCGTTCTGATTGGGGGCGCCCAACCGTTCCATAGTTGGTGGGCCCCCATCGCACATCGCCATAACAAGGGAGGTAGGGGCCAGGGCACAAGGCACGAAGTTCACCAGAGCCGCCAGACGCTCCACATACATCCTGAAACCCTAAACCGATCTAAGTGAGGGGGCGTTGCCAGCGACGGGAAGCACCGCCACTGGCCAACGCCGCCACTGCACCACCGCCCTTCACCGCAGCGCCTCCACCGAGTCTTCACCGAGCACCGCGATGGCCAATTTGTCTTCCTCGAAGGCGGCCGACAGTTTGCACCTCCTCCACCTCTCTCTCTCACACTCTATCTGCTAATCCCATACTAGTAGATGTTCTAGGACTCGTTTATTCCAAATGCAAGTACATATGCTAGATCTATGGCTAGTGATCATGTTCTACTTCTATCATACCCGTCTCACATGGTTAAGTAGTAGTAAAAAAGAAAAATGTTTAAGTAACTAGTCAGATAATAAGGACACTATCAGACATGGTTCTTCCTTATCTCGTTTCACCGTGGATACTTTTTTAATAAATAATGAAAATAGTTCCGGTCTATTTTCTTTAAGAAAAGGCGGAATAACCATTTTGGTCCTTCAACTATTACTCGAGGCTCAGTTTCGTCCCTGAACTTTCAAAACGGCCGTTTTAGTCTTCAAACTCTACTTTTAGGCTCAATTTCATCCTAAAACTATAAAGATGATTGTTATAGTCCTCAAACGTTGCATTTTGGGCTCAATTTTATTTATAAACTACCAAAGTGTTTTCTGTTCTTTAAACTTTTATTTTTAACTCAACGTTGTCTACGTTCTATGTGGAACGCTGCACTGTTAGCTCCAACACCACCAACGATTGGAGATAGAAAAATAATATTCATCCAAAAACACTTTCGTGGCCATTCATAATTCTAAGCTATTATTTTTAATGTTACCTTATAATAGTACCATTTACATATATCCGACTAAATGATATTTATGGGAGCAATTATAGTTGCATCGAACACTATTTATTCTTTAAGAATATATGGATATATTGAAACAATAGCAGATCTATAATTTTGATAATTTATGGCTTCTTTTTGAATAGACAAAATTGAGTTGAAAATAAGAGTTAAATGTACTTTGATAATTTATGAATAAAATTGAGCCAAAAATACAAAATTTGAGGACTAAAACGATCATTTTCGTAGTTGTAGGATGAAATTGAACCTAAAACTAAAGTTTAAGGACCTAAATGACCGTTTTAAAAGTTTAGGGATGAAATTGAGTCCAGTAATAGTTGAGAGACTAAAATGGCTATTGTGCCTTAAGAAAATTAGAGGTAGAAGAATAAAAATGTTTAGTGCTTACCTCGAATCGCTGGTGGAGGGCAAGTCCTTTTCCCGGTGCTGCACATTCTCACAGAGCATCAAGAACAGAGAAGATGAAAATGGCACGAAGGCTTTTTTTAGTGCGGCAGACCGCTGACCCGAAAATACAGATGAACTCTTGTTGCTTGCGTTTTGTCCTCTATTCCCTCTTCATGTTTCTCAATTTGTTGGTAGACGTTTAAATAAGGAAGATGGCATCAGTTTTTATAGAGAGAAGGAAAAGAGGCATGCCACCATGTACAATGCATTGAATTGATCGTACTAGCAAGAGTGGTGTAAAACCAGTTTTTTAAGAGAGAAGGAAAAGAGGCATGCCACCATGTACAATGTATTGAATTGATGGTACTAGCAAGAGTGGTGTAAAATTGCTTAAATGAGAAGAGGTAGTGAACATGTCAGTAATAAATCAGTCTTTAATTTTGATTGATTTTATAATTTACTAACATCTACTCCGTCTCTCCATAAATTTAAGTATTTTTAAGGGTAGGACAGATTTGAGGAGAAAGAGAAATGGTTATGATGCCCCACAATTAATCACCATGATATTATGATGCCCCACAATTAATCACCATGATATTTTAAATGCAATTTCTACCGATGCCACAAATGGTAGGAGCTAACTAAAATTTTAAGCATAAAGATTACATTGACATGCACTAATTAAATGGTACGCGCCAATGATACTAAATTAATGATAATGGAGAAGGAGGGGTGGATGGATTATGCCAGAAGTGCTTACATTTGTGGATTATGCCAGAAGGAGGGGTGGATTAGGATTGGGAGATTATAATACCGAATGAGTGCACTATCACAGCATAAATATAAATCTTGTTGCACTATCAAAGCTTGCTCTGTTTGGTTGACTGTTAGTGTTTGGAAGAATTGTACCATTTAGGCTTCCTTGTTGATTTGTTAGCCGTACCCTTCCCACTAAATTATAGTTTGTTTTAATTTTTGCCTAAGTATATTTCTCTAACTTTCATCAAGATTGTAAAAAAAAATTCATCAATATGTACAATATCAAATTAGTTTTATAAAATTCTCTGTCAAATTAGGAAAAGTTTGACTTGGATAAAGCCAAACTAATCTATAATTTGGAACAGAGAGAGCAAGTGGTAAATGAAATCAGCCTTTTTTTGAAGTTGGGATAATGTTGAAATTGGGATAATGTCGAAAGCGGGCTATGAGAAAGTGAAACAAATTAACAAATTAACCTAGCATCAGAGAGGATCCTCTGGAAAAATACATGCCGGTACGTATCAATGAGGAACACAGATAATTCAAGCCAAAAGCTTTGCCCTGAAGTACACAATAATTGCTTCAAGAGAGTTCAAGTATGTGACTAAGCATGACAACATAACGTAAATACTACAGATTCATCACCTGCCATTTATCTTTCATTAATTAATTATACACATTGTTAATGAAATTAATGTCTTAAAAATAAGAAGCACATCGTGTAAGCCAAATAGAGCAAGCTAAAGAGTTTAGAAAAAATAATAATACATTAAGTCCACCGTCCTTCCGTGCCATATTATACTTTACCCAGAGCAGTTTCGCAAGCGATCGAGTCAGCCTCTTGTCAGATTTATGTTTCTGGTGCCAGTGTGTCGCACGGTTATCTGACGATCGAGCACAGCACCAGTGTCCACTGTCCACTCTCATTGCATGCCATTTCACCCGTCAGTCATCACATCCTTCGGCACAAAGCTTTTGGAACGGGCAGAACCGCCTGTTTTTAGCTGCCTTGAATAGTTCATACAAAACTAAGAGTGGCACCAACGTCGCTACCCGTCCCTAGAAAGAAGAATGTGTAAGTAACTAGACAAATCAGGATATTTGGACACTCGGCTGCCGTTTGTTACTTCAGTCATGCTTGTTTGAAGCTAACGCAGCACTAATTTTCCATAAGAAAGATCGTGATTCAGGCAATTGCTGCTTACCCATTCAGTGAGGCCCTTGGTATACCCTTTTCCCCATGCTTCCCATTGTCGAAATGAGACAGTCTGTATGATACAGGAAGTGGTGGGGATCAAAATGGGGCGAAGCGCTCTTCGATGCTACTCTCTCACAGGAACACAAAAAAGAACTCTTTGGCTTGACATTTGTCCCCTATTGTCCCTTTATTTTCACCATTTTGGACGAATATATAAGGAAGCCGGTGTCAACATATGAAAAAGGTTAGAGGGAGAAGAGACAAGTACACATGTATTGAACAGGGATGGCAGAAGAAAAGGGGCGAGTGCATGTTGTCATATTTACTCATCGTCATTAACCAAATTTATTTGCATATTGTCCTGCCTTTTTCCTAGTGTATTGAGGATTATTGAGGCACAATTGAATTCGAATATTGAAGGCCAATGCCTTCTTATATAAAGTAACTCAAAATGGTAATATTGTTATTTCGTACCACCAGTAGTAAAGTGTCATTCACGAAGTTCCGATTAGTAGCACACGAGAAAGAGAGGATTATATTGGTTCGTTCATGTGGCCGATCCCTCTGTCTAGTGTGGAATGTAGAGTTATGTTGCGGTGTCCGAGTGCCTAGAGTTCGGGCAGGGGTGTGAATTACAAGGCATTGAGAATAGACCGTTTGTGAGAGCGGTTGCTTCTCATCGTTGTCATGCTTGTTTTGTGTATTTTTTTCGTTCATCTTCCCTTAACAGGGTTCCCCATCCCCTTTAGGGTTTTTCAGTTAATCTCTAATTCGAGAGGATTGAGGGGGATTTATCCCTACAAGTAACCCCCAACCCCCCTCAATTCCCTCGGTTTAGAGATTAACCGAACAAACCCATAAATGGATAGGGGATAGGGTTTACAAGTACTTTGAGTTGGTGGCGATGTTGTCATACTCAGCGTAGATCGTCGTTCGACTAGATGCCTTACACATCATTGGTCTCGACTGGTTGTCTAGGCGGTGTCCGTTTTTACGGGTGTTGCAGTGAGGGGTGTCTCCTCCTTCGTCAACCCTTATGACGATTGACCCCGATCGCTTCGTCATGTCTGGAGGGATGGCAGTGCGTCGAGATCAGATGAGCGTGGAGCCTTCCTCATCCTCCTATCCACGAGTGGGGACATCCGCACCTCCAACTGTGGTTTAGTCATAGGCATTTGGGATAGTTGTCCCAAAACTTACCATGTAGATTAGTATACTCAAGGTATGTATCTTCGTCGAGTAATACTGCCATTATTAAGCAATTAGTCCATCGACTTGTGCATTTGCATGGATAATACATAAGCATTAGAAGTTCTTGAATACGGTTAGTGCTATAAATAATCAATATTGCTTATCATTATGCTTTCTCTTTATTCATTTGTAACATAATTCTTATATGGATACTTTGTGATCTTTATCTAGTTGTGAAAGATTTACCAATTGCTATGTACGTTTTTCATCCATATGCGCAGTCCATCCACCACTCCCTCTTGCATTACACCTCTACATTTCTTCAATATGTGTTCAGTTGAAACCTTAATTCAAGTTATATCAGCTCTTGTTGTATCCCCTATGTCATGGCGTCATGAATATAGTTTTTCTTTATTTATTTTTTACCTTATTAGTTCCTGTAACTTTTCATCCATGTTTTCATTTGAAACTCTAGTGCTTATTATATATTTTATTCAAAATAATCATTTTTTCTAAAAATATGTATTAGTCGCTACAATGGTATAAACAATCATTTCTGTGTTCTAGATGTTAAATTTCATCTACCAAAGAATTATGTATCCGACATTAGTTTTTTTTAATAAATAAACCACCTGCAACTAAACTATCGATATAAATATGATGTAATGTTTGAGTCAGAATGTACAAATTTATCTGAAGTAACAACTAGAATAATTCATTTTCATGAAGTGTAAGTATAATTTATAAAGCATTGTTAGTATAATTTTTATATGATTAGTTCATGAACATTTTTCATGATTGCCAAAGTATAGAAAACATTTTTTGTCCCATTTATACTGGGTCTTCATAGTGGCACGCAGCATGTTTGTTCCCGTAGATACTATTAGCATTGAACTCTTCATCTCTCCTGATCATAAATTAATTTGTTGATATGCAAATTAAATGCTTCCTTTTATAGCTGCCATGTACTGTATCATATACGTGCAGCATGCACATTTCTTTTTTTAATTGTGAAATGCAAATTATATTGGCAAGCACCACTTGCACAGACATTGGCAAACATGGAACTCATGACGGCATGTGTAGTGAGACATGGTTAATGGTTAATGAAAAGCAGATTATAACTTTTACAACTCCTAATTTGTCCGAGAAGGTAAAATCATCTGCCGATTATTATCCTATAGGAAGGAGTACTTCACATCCGGCCTTTATTAAGATTTACATGCATATAAGCAGGTAAATGTGGGTGAAGATAAGGTGCTACTCTATAATCCCAAATATGTCAGACCAGCTAGTAGATGTATGTTTTCTTTTTAAAAAATGAGAGTAAATGTGCCAACTAATATTGAGAGCCGGCCCTGTGCTTTGAGGCGGAACATTTTGGATCCCGGAGTTCAGGTCAGTACTCAGTAGTCAGTAGGTCACCACGTACCTGTAACTTATTCATGTCACAGAGCATGTGTCTCTGTCCGAACGCCCCTTGTGCGTGCAAAGAGTTGTGCCTAGACTTGCAGTCTTAGCTATAATTTTATACGCACACCATTGAGAATGGTTGAGTCCCAGTTAATTAGAGTGGTTGATCGGCGCCGGAAATATGAAGAGCAAGCATTGCATCTTTGTGCAACCCTGACAAATACAGTATGTAGTCAGTGAACAATCTCGCCAAATGATTAGGGGGTGTTTAGTTCCAACTCCTAAACTTTAGTCGATGTCCCCTAAATTTTAGTCGCTGTCTCATGGGATGTTTGGACCTCATGTATGGAGTGCTACAGTAAACATGTGCTAATGCCGGATTCATCGGGCTTAATAAATTCGTCTCGCGGATTACTGACGAATTCTGTAATTTGTTTTTTATTAGTATCCGAACACCTCATACGACACCCCATGTGATACCTCCTAAACTTTAGTCACTGAACACCCCCTTACACCAGCAGGTACACAATAAAGCTACAGTATGTGGAAAGAGGCATACTCAATTATATTTTCACTGTTCTAGCAATAATATACCAATGAGACCTAATGTTTTGCAAGATAAAGAAAGAGTGAAATCCACTGGGGTCCTTGAACTTATCACGCATTCTCAAATAGGTCCGTGTACTTATAAAACCAGATTTTCGAGTCTCTAAACTTGCTAAATGTATCACTAGAGGTCCAAACCGGTTTTGCACAGAATAAGTACACGGACCTATTTGTTAGGTATGGCACCAGTACAACGTTGCTTAACTGCTCATAAGGTTTTTCAGTAAGGTCTTGTTTAAATTCAGGGTGTAAAGTTTTGGGGTGTCACATTGGGTGTCACATGTAGGTGTCGCATGGGGTGTTCGGATACTAATAAAAAAATAAATTACAGAATCCGTCAGTAATCCACGAGACGAATTTATTAAGCCTAATCAATCCGTCATTAGCATATGTGTTACTGTAGTACCACGTTGTCAAATCATGGACTAATTAGGCTTAAAAGATTTATCTCGCAAATTAGTCGTAAATTGTACAATTAGTTATTTTTAGTCTATATTTAATACTATATACATGTATCCAAACATTTAATGTAATATGAAGTAAACTTTAGAGGAAAGAAATAAACATGACCTAAACAGAAGTTCGCGGTTCAGCCTCCTCGAAGGAGAGTAGGCTTCTCAGTCTACATCATTAGTGATATGTAGCTTATGCTACCACACATAAATGCTGATAATTTAAGTTGCCAAGAAGAAAATGCACGAAGAAGAATATAAATGGTTTTTGAAAATCTGCTTATATCAACTAGACATCTAGACCTGCATAATATTATGTGAGAGTCTATGGTCATCACACTTTGTACTGGGCATGTATGGTCATTTACACATCTAGTCACTGGGCTTGTCCTGTGGGTGATTGTCTACTTCATGTACTTCAATTGTAGTGACTAACCTTGTGCTTGAAGTATCATCCGATTTCAAATTGCCTGAGCGCTGAAACTTGCCTCCTTGCATCAGCGTAATCTTGGTTACACAGCAAAACAAGCCGACTGACCTTTTCTGTCCACTATTTGGAAGGCCTTTGAAAAGAACCATAAATAATTGCCCTTTACAACATCATCAATCGATATTGAACACCACCAAATTGCATTTAAGAAATAATGAGGAGTAGAAACAATCTAAGATCAATGTAGTCACCACCATCCCAGCAACCAAATCAGGGATTCAGGGCCAATATATTGGTTGTGTAAATGAGTTGGTTTCATATCAGGGCCCTCTACAGTCTACACTGTTTGTGGTTTGAGTCAACACCATCCTCCAACTATACTGAATGTGATGCATCCGCCTGTTGGTATAGTAAGGATGGTAACAACTACGAGGACGGTAACAAATTACTCCACCCATTAGTCTTCATCTTTGGTTGGACTATGGCAATTTTTTAGCTGCTACTAGTTATTAGTCCAAGGGATCAAACACACCGTAAGGAAGGTTGAGAAGGTCTAGCAGCTAGCCCACTTTGTACATTTCCAATGACACAGGTTGTGACCAGAAGACACAAACAGCATGGTACATCATCCGATGTTCAACACTCGAAGTAGGCTCTGGCATTCGGAACATTGTCAACTCCAGATTGGGATTTCAGACTGAACCTGGGAAACGTTTCCCCAATACCTCCCATTCTTGTTTCAGCTGAACTGTAGAGATATTATATCTCTAAACGCGCATGCTCTCTTTCTGCTGTGTTTTCTCAGGCCCAGCTCTTTGGTCTCCGCTCATCATCTGCATTCTTTCCTGTGTCACGACGTTTGGGTGGTTCTACTATATGAAGAAGATATGGAGAGAAACTGTATGTACTGGAAGAATGCTCCGCGTGTTGCCGCGGGAATCGCTGATGAAATTATACTACTTATATTTACTAATATGATTGAATAAATATCATAATATATGTTAGTGGATGATTTTTATCATTACGATGTGGACAACTAAATATATATTAATAAATGATGTGGTTTGCTAATGTGAATAGCTTGAATGAAGACATAACGGCATGTGTTAGTGGATGCTGACGTAGACACTTTGTATGACGAGATAGTTGAATGTGCTAGTGGGATATTTTAGTGGACGCTGACGTAGACACTTTGCATGGCAAGATAAATTGTTAGTGAGGTTTATCTTTATAAGAGATATAGATTGGCCGAGCAGGTGGTGTAATAATAAGCTTCTGGCAGCAGTGCAATGCAGATTAACTCCCAAGAACTGAACTCGAGTTTAATACTGGAGACCGCAGGGACAGGAAGCAAATTACAGTGAAAGAAGAAAATAAATGATTTTTGAAAGGTTGCCTTACTATGCTGAGCATGGTTATTTAGGCTGAACTTTGTCCTGTAGAGTGGAGACCGACTATCTCCTGCGTACATTGTGTGGTACCGAACCGCTTCCTTGTGCAGTGGTGAAGTACCTAGCGAGTTTGCAAGGCCATTTACTTTTGATTCCAATCCGGGTGCTCGCATGTCATATAATAATCTCCTTAGGTCCACTTTAAAATGTAGATTTTTTTTGTCTCCTGCATTTTTTTATAAAAATAAACTAAACCTTATTAAATTCTTACATAATTCTTGTAAAATTCTTGGGTTCTAAAAGGGTCTTAAGGATTTCATACCCTCCTATCGACAGAGCTAAAGGGTGACTTCTCTCCATGGTCAAGTTTTCAAGTATTTTTCTTTTCGGTTTTTTCCTTTCGTAGTTTTGTGTATCAGCATGCTTCAAGCATCTGATCATGGAACATTGCCTGATCGATTCACACTAAAAAAGGCAATCAGAGGTGTGAATGATTATGGAAGTCAAAAATAAATCTTAACACTTCCTCCTAAGCACAAAACCTATTTAAGCTTCGTTTATAGTTCTGGACAGAACATGTTGTTTCCACTAAAAATAATCTAGACAAGAATTCATGGCTCTGGATGATCTCAAACTTTTACAGGCTAAATTAAATGAAATTCTTGAACTAACGCAACTGGAATCATGTCGACCGGAGGTCTAGAGCTTGTGTGTGAGATATAAAAATAACAACCCCCTGGCATCCTCCCCCTCCCCCCCCACACCCCGACGGCTCCTTCCCCCACCCCGGCGGCGCCCCTCCTCCCACCCCGGTGTCCTCACCCACCGGGAGCGTCGCCCCGCGGATCTGGTGGTCCTCTCCTCCACCCCGGCAAGATCCATAGAGCACGAGCGAGATTCATGGAGGTGGCCGAGCTCCCCCCACCTCGGCGCCCATGGCACTCCCCGCCCCCATCCCTCATTGTCGCGGCCGAGCCAAGCCCGGCGCCGTTAGCGGTGGTGGTGGTGCTCGCACGCACCTCTGGTGCTGGTGCTGGGTAGTGCTCGCGCGCAGCCGCTCGCCGTCGGCTCCCACCCCGTCGACAGGAATCGACCGGCACAGGCCTGTCTCCCCCTATGTTGCAAATGTACATTTTAATTGTTTCAAACGTTTCAGAGGCATGTTGCAATAGTTTCATATGGATGTTGCAAAAGTAGATCGAGGGATGTTGCAAGTGTTTCAGAGGCATGTTGTAAGCGTTTATTCAAATTGTTTTATCTGTTTTCAGACATATGTTGCAAGCATTTTGATCTAGATGTTGCATATGTTTCAGTGGCTATACATATATGTTGCAAGTGTCTATTTAAAATGTTTCATCTGTTTCAAATATATGTTGCAAATGTTTTATCTGGATGTTGCATATATTGCAGTTGCTATACATATATGTTGTAAGCATGTTACAAATGTTTCACATGTTTCAGACGCATGTTGTAGAAGTGCTTTATGTTAGAATATTAACAGGCGCAGGAAGCGGGCGCATGCGAAAGCGGTCCCCACGGGCGTAGCCATGTGCGCGACAAAGCGAAGCGGGTGTGGGTGGTCCTCACTTGCACATCAGCAGGCACGGGCGCGCAGCTCTACGTGCACCAGCATTCTAGGGCCGAGCGTGCAGGCACAACAGGTGCATGTGGGGTAGCAGCGCAACAATTTTGCATGTGAGGCAGCAGCGCAACAGTTGCATGTGGGCCAGGCTTTATTAGCATGTGGGTCAGGCGGGCAAGCGTGGGCGTCTGGAAATCCGAACGCTAGCCACGCCGCCCGAGTTGTCTACTAGGATTTCCCTTCCCTCATGATGGTGGGCATCGTCCTCGCATCAGGCGACGCACGCGGCATGTGGCCATAGCGGCCAGCGAGTGGCGTGGAGAAGCAGCGTTAGCACAGCTGGCGCGGGGCAGCGCGCGGCCGTGATGGCCAGTGAGCAACGCGGAGCATCGGCGGCGCTAGAGCAGCGTGCAGCTGCGATGGCCAGATAGCGAGTGGCGCAGAGCGGCGGCGGACACGTTTGGGCGGCCTACAACACGAGGGGGCAGCCCCGCACAGCCCGTGGGCTGGCACGGCACGATGCACCTGACGAGCAATGCCGGCCCGACCACGCTCGGGTTGTGCCCTGGCGGGGCGGCCCGAATGGCCATCTATACTTATATTTTTCTAGAATTATTTCAGAATTTAACTATGATATTTTTTCAGTGGTAAGCGATGTGTCCATCGATAACGAAATGTTTGCGATGACTCGTCAATTTTGGGCTCAATCTTTTGAGGTGCTTATAGCTAGAGTCTGGTATGTGCATGAGTGATCTCCAAAAAAGAGGCCCATAAAACTGCTCAACGTAACGTCTCTCTTTATATTTACATGGCTTTCGTGATCTTCTCCTCCTGAACCGTAAATCACATGAACATTACTATTCATGATATAAGTTTACACCAAATTATGTTTGGGCACAGCTTAGCGCGCACGGCTCATCTACTACTTTTTAAAACCTTACATCAGGTTCAGAAAATTTCACCCATTTATGTTTGCGTCAATCTTTGGTCAAAATATTTTATGGAACAATAAACCATACTACTATGGTTGCTGTTGGCGCTGTGGAAAGGAAGCTGTGGCCACTAATAGAGTTGATCTGTCGAACGCGGCCAATGGTAAGAATCTGCTAAGTCAAGTGAAGTCTGTGCGGCGCCGTGGTCGTCACCCGGCACAGCATTCAGCGCCAAGCAGCGAATGCAGAGACATTTTGGGTCTTGTTCAGATGCACGGAGCCACGGAGTGGTGCTTCGGCAGATATGCTTACGGCAAAATAATCCGTCTCACGTGCCTAAGTAGTAGTAAAAAAGAAGAATGTTCATAAGCCATGGCTTTGTGACACTAAAAAGGATATGTTTATAAGTAACTAGGCAGATAATAAGGATACTGTCAGACATGGTTCTGCCTTATCTCGCTTCACCGTGGATACTTTTTTTTAGATAAATGAAAACAGTTCCTGTCTATTCTCTTTAAGAAAATTTGAGGTAGAGTTTAGTGCTTACCTCTTCTTTCTACTTCGGTGCATATCTTTCTCCCGGTGCTTCGCATTGTCACAAAGCATCAAGCAAACAGAGAAGACGAAAATGGCACGAAGGCTTTTTAGTGTGGCAGACCGCTGGCCCACAAATACAGAGGAACTCTCGTTGTTTGCGTTTTGGCCTCTATTCTCTCTTCCTGTTCCAAAATTTAGTTGACGTTTAAATAAGGAAGATGGCATCGGTTTTTAAAGAAAGAAGGAAAAGAGGTAGCCACCATGTAATGAATTGATGGTACTAGCAAGAATTGCTTAATGAGAAGAGTCACTGAACTTGTCAGTGAAGGATGAAAACTACTGCTTTTACATGGAAGGCCAAACCGCAGGAGCTGTAGCGGTGAGCTTACTTCCTTTTAAATGTAAGGTGTTTATTTTGTTTTAAGTTAAATTTCTCTAAACTTAATTAATTTTATAAAAAAAGATGTTGACATCTACTCTATATCTCCATAAATTTAAGCATTTTTACCAGTAGGGCAGACTAAGGACAAAGAGAAATGACTGTGATGCCCCGCAACGAATCACCAATATATTATAAATGCAATTAACGCTTCCTGTGGCAGGGAGCTAACAAAATTTTAAGCATCAAGATTAGCTGCGGCGGAACTGCCCAGTCGTTCGGTTGTGAGCCTGTGACTCAACTATCTGTAACAGCACAGTGCAGCTGCTTGGTAAAAGCACTAAGCTTGCGCCGCCGCTGCTTGTTGCTGTTCACAAGAAGCCTTGCCGAACACCAATACACCATAGGATTCAGAAATCCTAAGAATTGTGTACTGTAGGTGCATTTGTTTCATAGGAAAGCATCTTTGAAAATCCAAAGGAATACAGATGGTATCCTATGATTTGACATAGGAATTTTATGGGGAAAAACATCTACTCGAACCTCCCTCTTTCATTGGCTCACACGTAGGATCGAGGCTAAACGACCACCAAGTTTGCAATTAGGGACCGGGTAGAAAGAACACAAACGTCGAATAGGAAGCTTCTTCTAATTAGAACAAGAACAAATAACACCGCAAGAAAAAAGAGACCGACGATGCCTCCCTTCTACATAGAGCGGGCGGCCAGCACCTGCGGCCCTAAGCTCATTTGCAGCCACTTGAGGCTGCCACCACCGCCGCTCAAGCTGATCTCCTGCAGGCAACGTTGCCAACCAACGCGCAACTCTTGGGCCGGCCCAAGTACCTAAAACGACAGGCCAGACGAGCGATCCAATCTCCGACCGGAAGACCTGGCCGGGGAGGAACGGCGCCCGCTTCCGACTCCGGCCCGTCTCTCCGACCAGAGCGGTCGCTTCGGTCTCCAGCCCGCCTCCAGACGGCCTCTCCGACCGGAAGGCCTGGTCAAAACACCACTTCCGACTCCGACCCGCTTCTCCGTCCGGGAAAACGCCGAACCCCTGCTTACAGCTCCTCTCCGACTGGCACAATCAGAGCCGATTGGGACCAACCGACCGGGGACGCCCGCTCGGTAAAGACCAGGAAACGGACGGAAAAAGTAAGGTAGGACGCACAAGTCAAACCGCAATACCAGGGACCGTACCCAGTGCACCTGCTAGACAGTACCCTGCGACCTGCCTGGCATGACAGAACCGAAGCAGTATTGTAGACGCCGATATTTTCCCCTACAGTGTTGTGAACGCCATCAACTCCCATACCAGATGAATACGGTAAGGCTCCTTCACGTGCCTCTGGGGCATCAACGGT
This sequence comes from Miscanthus floridulus, assembly GCF_019320115.1. Lineage (NCBI taxonomy): Eukaryota > Viridiplantae > Streptophyta > Magnoliopsida > Poales > Poaceae > Miscanthus > Miscanthus floridulus. The sequence continues at coordinate 28,993 of NW_027096588.1, read as the reverse complement.
GTTGTGGGCGCAGACATTTACTGTGCCAGGCGAACATGGTAAAACCCCTCGCATGCCTCTGGGTATCAACAGTGTGGCAGGCACCGACATCTGTCATACCTGAAGAAGACGACGCAACCTCCCACGTACATCTGACACTAAACAGTATTGTGGGCGCCTACCATCATCTTATACCCGTCGTCATGGGTAACAAGACTTAGTAGCATACGAACTCTCTCTCTATCACTTGTAAGGCCATCCCCTTCATCTATAAAAGGGGATGTGCTCTCTCCCAAAAGACTCAGTTCATTCAGATCGATCAAGTTCACTAGGACACTTAGCACATAATGGGGCTTCCGTCACTCTCGGCCCTTTAGACCAGAGTTCGACCGGACCCCTTGTATCCCTATGTTTCTCCTTCTCGTTTGTAACCCCACTGTAAACTTCGAGCAACTGGGCTCCGGAATAAAGTCACCGACCGACTCAAACTGACGTAGGGCACGTTGCCTGAACCTAGTATAAACCTTGTATCATTGAGTGTTAGGCCACCTTCGATCACAATGTACGGCAAAACTACAAATATTTATGTGTTGGTCACTTTCTGCACCGACAGTTGACGCCGTCCGTGGGGAAGACGTTGTACGTTCAACACTTTTTGGTCATCGGATGGCCCACCTTTCCGCCACCTTCGCCATGGCGGGCTCAAGCGATATGACTCACTTTGGCTCACTAGAGTTTTCCGCACTCCCACCTGTTGGGATGCAGGCCCCACCCATCTTCGAGCTGTCCTAGGCCTTCCTCTCCGAAAGCCTGGACTTCGTCGCCGACCAGCTCGGCGTACTACACCTCCGCGAGGAGGCAACCAGCCCAGAGCCCATCGGAGGGGCGCCCCCCGTCGGCTCTGGGACACCCAACGACATCAACGACGAGGCGCCTGCGCTTCATTCCGAGTAAACTCTCTGCTCAAATCCCGCTGTGAGTAATGTACATACTGTTATTTTCTCACTATTTGCTATCTTCCGCTGATTATCCGGAGGGACCCCTGTTATCCCTGCTGCGACCACCGTGCGACTGGTTCTCCTACGGCCTCGCATCCTCCATGGATGCGTACGCCTGAGGGCTCCCAAGGATGCCGACGCCGCCTCCTCTCACGTCCGAATTCGTGGGGATGGCGAACTTTGCTCCCACTTGTTTCCTAGACCTCATGGATGATGATGTTGAGAGTGATGGCTCCAGCATCGGCTACGTGGCACCTAGCCACCGTCCGTCCCGAGAGTACGCTATAACGGATGCTTCGGGACAGCCGCCGATGGTAGCGGAGTCCTTGCAGACTGACATCCCTCTGAACCCTTATATGGGGACCCTCGCACTCACATGGGAGCATGGCGAAGAGCTACGACAATGGTGGTAGAACCAGCCGCCACCTGCGCCAGCGCGCTCGGCGTGCCACGCTGTGCCCCGTGCGCATAAACCGGTAAGCGGCGCCCGGGGTCACACCCGCCAGGTCCAGCGCAAAATCATGGATGAGGGAAACGATCCCCCATAGTTCGCTCGGGCCGACCAGAATATCACCGTGGCGGTGATGCTTTTGTGCGGCCTTCCCAAGCCAAACGACCCCTAGGAACAAGCGATCCACCAGAACCTCCGGGCACTGGTGGAAACCACCGCCATTCAATAGGCGGAGAGCTCCGCATTACGACGCCGACTCACGTCCTCTCTCCCCACCAGGGGAGTGGGGACGTACCAGATGAATCGCTCCACCTGCTTACCGCTACAGCCACTGAGCGCGGCACAGGAGGTCGCATCTGCGCCTCAGCTTGACTTGGCGCCTGCTCCGCACCGACCTGCCTGTACGCGAGCGGCTCGGGCCGAACCAAGATGCTCGCAACGTCATCAGCGACCGACATCAATCCCGGTAGGATGATGGCATCCATCGAGTGGCAGTGATGGCAGGCGACACAGACCCCGGCCGGACCATCGCGAGGAGTGGTGAAACACACCCTAGCCACGATCGCCGACCAGATGATCGGAGTCCTAGCCCGAATGGCCCAGGACCATGGACCTTTGCCCGACGCATCCAGAGAGCGCCGCTCCCGCAACGCTTCAACGGAGGCCGAGGTAAAGGCAAGGCCAAGCACGAGGATCAAGACAAGGGCCCCTCCATGCAGAGGGGCAAAAAGAACATAAAAGACCGCCGTCGATCGGCCAACTCTGCATCGATCGCCATGGCTGATCACATGGGCGAGCAGCCCCAACAGAGCCTTCCAGACCACTTCAATGAGCTCATGGAGAGTCCGTGCACCAACCACGCCTACCCTATCAAACACCTCTATAAGGACTACGAGCTCCTCAAGCGCCTTCTGCGACAGGCCGGCGGGCCGAAGGAAGAAAAAGGCAAAGAACCAGCGGTCAAGAAAGGGGGCGTAGCGGGTAAGGATCCGAACGACTAAAGGTCGAGGTGATCCGACCGGACGCCTACCGACTGAAGGACGACAATGACAATATTCTCACCAACGCTTGGAAGAGCTATGTCATTTCTTCCCCTAAAATTCAGTCTTACCATTGTTTACTTAATGTTTGCTCCTATAAAAGCGCCCCGACCCGAACGCTTTCGGCCCAGGTCGCTCGGGGGCTCCATGGGGGTGCACTACCACCTCTCTTTTTGTTTACTATAATATGGTAAAACTCCTTCCTATCCGAACAAAAGGGTAGTTCATTCCTTTAAATTACCTTATGTAGCTTTGCTTTAAATATTCCAACCGATCGCACCCCGCCTCTACCTACGGTTACGAACAGCTGAGCCTCATGGGCCACACCCGGGCTCCTAAGGTTGTAGCCTACGACACGAATGGGCAAGTGCAAAAAAGAAAGAATAAGAAACAAAATTATGCTAAGGTAAAACTAAGGAACGAATGGGACAAGCTTCCCCGAATGGAGTAATTCCATCACAAAAACAAAACTGATTGTATTCATTAAGTACACAAGAACGTTTACACGGGGGCTTCCCCACGAACTTAACTTTTTACATCTGCTGAAATACTTATACTTTACAACTTGTGTGGACGAGGTTTGTGCAACATCTCTTAGCCGCCGAACCACCAAGTGTTGGTCGACACAACGGGGATGTAGCGTGTTGGCAAGCACATGAACCTCGGGAGAAAATTGGTTGTCTCTTGCCATTTGGTATTCTCCCGGTGATTGATTTAATATTCACCTTGTGATTGGTTCACTCCTCTACACAGCGGTATAATCACCCTACTCACTTATTTATACTCTTGCAAATTAGTTGTGGCAAGCTCTTTAGTGAAATTAGAATTGAGAGCTTACTTTGTTATTTTAAGTTCATCTAGTAGAGCTCTTTAGAGTAGCAAGATTGAGAGCTCTTAGTGAGTAGTAACATTGCAAGTTGTGTGTCTAGTAATCATTGCAACTAGAATTGTTGGATAGGTGGCTTGCAACCCTTGTAGAGCTAGAGCAAGTTTGAATTTTGCTATTTGTCATACTAATCAAATTGCTCTAGTTGATTTGTAGATTTTTAAATAGGCTATTCACCCCCCCTCTAGCCATATTAGGACCTTTCAAGTGGTATCGGAGCCGTGGTCACAGTTTGATTGAAGGCTTAACAACCTCGGTGTCAAATTATGGCTCAAGTTGTGTTCAACCATGTGGGGGGCAAACCACCATTCTTTGATGGCACATGCTATGATTATTGGAAGAGAGAGATGAGGATGTATCTTGGTTCAATCAATGATCAAGTATGGGAAGTGACCGAGAATGATTATGCTATCATTGATCCTGACAATCCCACCAACCAAGACAAGACTAACAAGCAATGTAATATAATGGCTCTCAACACCATATACAATGCCATTGATTCCAAGGTGTTTGAGCAAATCAAAGATTATGAAAGAGCTAATGAGGTGTGGAGGAGATTGGAGGAAACATATGAGGGCACACCGGCGGTGAAGAGTGCCAAGTTGTACATCCTCAAGGATAAGTTGACAAGCTTCAAGATGAAGGATGATGAGAGTATTCCAGAGATGTTCCATCAATTACAAGTCATTGTCAATGATTTGAAGGCATTGGGAGAGAAGATCAAGGATGATGATGTCTCTCATCGGTTCTTGATGTGCCTACCTCCAAGATTTGAGATATTGAGATTGCTCATCATAAGAGGAGGATTGAAGGAGATTACCCCTAATCAAGTACTAGGTGATGTCATGACCCAAGAGACATACTAGTGTGGAAAGGGAAGGGGATGATAAGGATGACAAAAAGGAAGAAGAAGACAAGAAAAAGAAGAGTATAGCATTCAAGTCTAGCTCATCATCATCCAAGAACAAGGGCAAGTCTAAGAAAGAATTAAGTGATGATAATGATCTTAGTGATATTGATGATGAAGCTATGGCCCTCTTTGTACGCAAGATGGGAAAATTCATGAAGAAGAAGGGCTATGGTGCAAGAAAGAGAAGAGATCACACCAAAAACAAAGAATATGTGAGAAGATGCTACGATTGCAAGAGTCCTGATCACGTTGTAGCAAATTATCCCTACAATAGTGACAATGATGAGGATGAGAAGAAGAAGCTCAAAAAGGATAAGAAAGAAAAGAAGGAGAAGAAGAAAAAGAAGAAAATGACCTTCCAAAAGAAGAAGAAAGGTGGAGCCTATGTGGTCACATGGGATAGTGATGGCTCTTTGGATAGTGATAGCTCTAGTGATGATGACAAGAAATCTATCAAGAGAGCACTAGCAAGCATCGCCATCAACAACAAGCCCTCCATCTTCGACACTCCATCGACATGCCTCATGGCAAAGCCTACCAAGGTAAAATATGATGTGAGTGATGATGATGAATGTGAAAGTGATGCTTATAGGAATGATGATAATGATGATGATGAGGAGGAGTACACCAAGGAGGAACTCTTGGACATGTGTGAGCAAGTGCACACTTGCAATGAGATGAAGAGAAAGGAGTGCAAAGAATTACGCAAAAAAGTAAAATTTCTTGAGCAATCCCTTGATGAGCTCAATGCCACTCATGAGAGGCTAATGGAAGCCCATGAGAAGCTTGGCAAAGCTCACTCTAAGCTTGAAAAGGCTCACTCCTCTCTCATCAAGCAAGTCAAAGTGGAGGAAGCTAAGAAGGAGCAAGTGATTCTATCATGTGATGTGGGACTAACATGTGATCTTATTGATGAATCTTTTTATAAGCCTATTGTAGTTGCTCCCACTAAGACTTCTTGTAGCATGACTACTTCTACTTCACCTTTGAGTGATGGTCTCACTTTGTGATGCCTCACTAATGGTGGAAAATGAGACCCTCAAGAAGGAGGTGAATGAGCTCACTCATGCCTTAGGCAATGCCTATGGTGGAGATGCCCGCTTGCTAAAGTGCTTGGGTAGCCAAAGGTTTTCTATCAACAAAGAGGGATTAGGCTATACCCTCAAAAAGGCAAGGCGGCCTTTGCCACTTCCAAAGTTAGCTTTGTGAAGGGCAATGGTCGGTTTTGCAATAGATACAAGCAAGTTGGGCATGTAGAGCAATATTGCAAGATTGACAAGAACAAGCTATCTAATGTATCCTTAATTAAATTTGATTCTTGTTATATGCTTGTTAAGGGTGCTAATGGTGTGAAGGCTAAATTCATTGGTACACCAATTGTGGGCCCAAAGAAGAAGGCCATTTGGATACCAAAGACCTTGGTAACTAACCTTCAAGGACCCAAGCAAGTTTGGGTACCTAAGAAGAATTGATATTCTTTTGTAGGTCAATTATAAAGCCGGAGAAAGGCATTGGGTACTTGATAGTGGGTGCACATAACACATGACCAGTGATCCAAGAATGTTCAGTTCAATCAAAGAAAACAAGAGCAATGGGATTGATAGCATCACATTTGGTGACAATGGCAAAGGTAAGGTCAAAGGGCTTGGTAAGATTGCAATATCCAATGATTTGAGCATTTCTAATGTGCTACTAGTAGAGAGCTGAACTTCAACCTTTTGTCGGTAGCTCAATTATGTGATCCTGGTTTCAAGTGCATATTTGGTGTGGATGATGTAGAGATCATAAGTGTAGATGGCTCTAACTTGATATTCAAAGGATTTAGATATGAGAATTTATACTTGGTGGATTTCAATGCTAGAGGAGCTCAATTGAAAACATGTTTGATCACTAAGTCTAGCATGGGTTGGTTATGGCATAGAAGGCTTGGTCATGTTGGAATAAAACAATTGAACAAGTTGATCAAGCATGACTTAATTAGAGGCTTGAAAGAAGTCACATTTGAGAAGGATAAGCTATGTAGTGCATGTCAAGCCAGAAAGCAAGTTGGTAACACACATCCTAAAAAGATCATGATGAGTACATCTAAGGCATTTGAGTTGATGCACATGGACTTGTTTGGACCAACCACATACACTAGCATTGGTGGAAACAAATATGGATTTGTGATTGTGGATGATTTCACTAGATACATATGGATATTCTTTCTTGTTGACAAGAGTGATGTGTTTGCAACATTCAAATCTTTTGTCAAGGGCATTTACAATGAGTTTAAAACTACTATCAAGAAAGTGAGAAGTGATAATGGAAGTGAGTTCAAGAACATAAGAATTGTTGAGTTGTGTGATGAATTTGGAATTAGACATCAATTCTTGGCCAAGTACACTCCTCAATCAAATGGCTTAGTTGAAAGGAAGAATAGAACTTTGATTGACATGGCAAGATCAATGTTGAGTGAGTACATTGTGAGTCATTCATTTTGGGCCAAAGCAATCAACATGGCTTGCTATTATAGCAACTAACTCTATTATCACCCCATGATGGAGAAGACACCTTATGAGCTATTGAATAGAAGAAAGCCCAACATAGCATACTTTCAGGTTTTTGGTTGTAAATGCTACATATTGAAGAAAGGCACTAGATTGAGCAAGTTTGAAAAGAAATGTGATGAAGGCTTCTTGCTTGGTTACTCCACTACTAGCAAGGCATATAGAGTTTGGAATTTGACTAGTGGTACTCTTGAGGAGGTTCATAATATGGAGTTTGATGAAACAAATGGTTCCCAAGAGGAAGATGCGAATCTAGATGATGTAAGAGGCACTCAATTGGTCAATCCAATGAAGAACATGGACATTGGTGATATAAGGCCTAGAAAGGTGATTGATGTTGAGGATGACAAGAATCAAGTGCTCTCTAACTCAAATGTGCAAGCTAGTGGTTCTCATGATCAAGTTCAAGCAAGAACTAGTGATGACAAAGTGCAAGATCAACAATAAGTGGCTAGTTCATCATCTCAACCAAGTGATCTATCAAATGCAAACAATCAAGTGCAAGTGCTTCAACTAACCAATGTTGCAAGAGATCATCCCTTGGACACTATTATTGGTGATATTTCAAGAGGTGTGCAAACTAGATCAAGATTGGCTTTATTTTGTGAGCATTTCTCATTTGTGTCATCCATTGAACCTAAGAAGATAGATGAAGCTTTGAAGGATGTTGATTGGGTCAATGCTATGCATGAAGAGCTAAACAACTTTATAAGAAACCAAGTATGGGAGTTAGTTGAGAGGCCTAAGGGTCATAATGTGATTGGAACCAAGTGGGTCTTTCAGAATAAGCAAGATCAAGATGGGATAGTAATAAGGAACAAAGCAAGATTAGTGGCTCAAGGTTACACTCAAGTTGAAGGACTTTACTTTGAAGAAACATATGCCCCGGTTGCAAGATTGGAAGCAATTAGGATCTTGTTAGCCTATGCTTATGCCCACAACATCAAGTTGTACCAAATGGATGTGAAGAGTGCATTTCTCAATGGGTACATCAATGAGCTTGTGTATGTTGAGTAACCTCCTAGTTTTGAAGATGAGAAGAAACCCAACCATGTTTACAAGTTGAGAAAGACTTTGTATGGATTAAAACAAGCACCTAGAGCATGGTATGAGAGATTGAGAGATTTCCTACTCTATAAGGGATTCAAGATGGGAAAGGTTGACACCACTCTCTTCACCAAGAAGCTTAGAAATGACTTGTTTGTAATGCAAATCTATGTTGATGATATCATTTTTGGGTCAACAAATCAAGATTTTTGTGAGGAGTTTGGCAAGATGATGGCAAGTGAGTTTGAGATGTTCATGATTAGAGAGCTTAGCTACTTTCTTGGTCTTTAATTTTGAAGAGTAGTTATATGTTAAGAGTGCATTTCTAAATGGCTACATCAATGAAGAAGTATATGTTGAGCAACCTCCTAGTTTTGAAGATGATAAGAAGCCCAACCATGTATACAAGTTGAAGAAAGCTTTATATGGCTTGAAGCAAGCACCTAAAGCATGGTATGAGAGATTGAGGGACTTCCTACTCTCTAAAGGGTTCATAATGGGCAAGGTTGACACCACTCTTTTCATCAAGAAGATTGGAAAAGACTTGTTTGTGTTGCAAATCTATGTTGATGACATCATATTTGGATCAACCAATCAAGACTTTTGTGATGAGCTAGAAAGATGATGGCTAATGAGTTTGAAATGTCAATGATTGGAGAGTTGAGTTACTTCCTTGGTCTTCAAATCAAGCAATTGAAAAATGGTACATTTGTGAGTCAAGGCAGGTATATCAAGGACATGATCAAGAAGTTTGTCATGAGTGATAGCAAAGTCATTAGCACACCAATGAGAACAAATAGAAACTTAGATAGTGATGCAAGTGGCAATATGGTAGATCAAAAATTGTATCGGTCTATGATTGGAAGCCTACTCTATGTGACCGCATTAAGACTAGATGTCATGTTTAGTGTATGCATGTATGCAAGATTTCAAGCCTCACCAAGAGAAAGTCATTTGAAGGCTACAAAGAGGATATTGAGGTACTTGAAGCATACACCAAATGTTGGTTTGTGGTATCCCAAAGGAGCAAAGTTTGAGCTAGTTGGTCACTCCAACTCAGACTATGTGGGATGCAAGGTTGAAAGGAAGAGCACCTCAGGCACATGTTAATTGTTGGGAAGATCACTTGTTTCATGGTCATCAAAGAAGCAAAATAGTGTTGCATTATCAACCATCGAAGCCGAATACATATCCGCCGGTAGTTGTTGTGCACAAGTACTTTGGATGAAGGCTACTTTGAGTGACTTTGGAATCAAGTTCAAGAAAGTGCCCTTGCTATATGACAATGAGAGTGCAATCAAGTTGACAAACAACCTAGTTCAACATTCAAGAACAAAGCATATAGATGTCCGCCATCATTTCATAAGAGATCACCAATAAAAAGGGGACATTTGCATTAAGAGTGTGGACACCGAAGATCAATTTGCCGATATCTTCATCCAAACCACTTGATGAAAAGAGGTTTTGCAAGCTAAGGAATGAATTGAACATACTTGACTTCTCCAATATGTGTTGATGCACCCCCACTATATGACATGCCTCTCTTTCGAACAAAGCAAGGTAAAGTTGATTGACATGTCATCCATCCATTGCTAAGGACTTGTTTAGTGCATCTAGTCATTCCTATCATGTCCTAGGCTCATTCATGAAAATCAAATGAATTTGATGCTTGTATGGTACCACTATTGCTTGTATATTTGAAATGATCTAGTGGTAGCATATGACATGTTTGTGGGCTTGTAAACCTAGTGTTTGATCTAGAAAATAAGCTATAAGTGTTTAACTCAACATGGTACAAGATAACCCTTATTTGGAGGTGTGAAGAAGCTTCTCCTTGGATCAAACTGAGTTAAATATCTTTGGCAAATGATCTAGATTGGACCAAATTTGGGAAAATGATTCTCACCCCCATTGATTGACATTGATAAATCTCAAACTATCTATAATTTAAGTCTTTGTGGTCATTGATGACAAAGGAGGAGAGAAACAAAGATATAAGTAATAGGGGTCGAAATAACAAAGATATCAGTACATGAGGAGAAAGAAGTGTACTAAGATGGTGAAAAGACAACAAAGGGGGAGATTTTGACATAGGGGGAGAGATATGACAAAGGAAAGGGGATCAATTAAAATTTTGAGCACACAAGTAGGGGGAGCAAGCTCATGAACTTGTATGATGCATTTGCATGTGCATTTCATATGTTTGCTTGCATGGCACAAGTTTTAAATTTCAATATCCATGCTTGTGTGATGTATGCTAGTTGTAAGATTGAATGATGAAATGAAATCACTAGATAACTTTCATTTCCAAGTAAGTTTTTACAAGTGGTATCTTTTCAAAGTATGTTTCCAAGTGGTATAGAGCTAACCTTGGTGCTAAGGATGGTATCATGGTGCACTTCGATTGGTATCACGCTTCAAAGGTCCATCTTTTATACCTTAGCATCATTTGGTAGACATTGTCTCCTATATTTCGTATCTAATCATATGTGCAAGCTACAATCCAAACTCTAAGCACATATGTAGGGGGAGCAAATTGCTACCACTTGGGGTTCATGAAACTTGTCCATATCCTTTTACACATGGTAAATATGCTTGGGCAAGCAACATGGATTCAATTGAATTTCAATTCATATCTTTGTGAAAGGGTTGTCATCAATTACCAAAAAGGGGGAGATTGAAAGCTCTAGTTTGGTTTTGGTGAATTGATGAAACCCTAAGTGCTAACCTAGCTTATCAATTGATCATGAGATAGGTAGCACACTCCAAGTGGTGAAGCAAATGAAGATCATAGCATGATGATGACAAATCAAGCAAATGAAGAATGGCACATTTGTGAGTCAAGGCAAGTATATCAAGGACATGCTAAAGAAGTTTGGAATGGATGATGATAAAGCTATTAGTACACCAATGGGGACAAGTGGAAGCTTGGATAGTGATGCTAGTAGCAACGTGATGGATCAAAAGATGTATCGGTCTATGATTGGAAGCCTACTCTATGTGACCATATCAAGGCCGGATGTGATGTTTAGTGTATGCATGTGTGCTTGATTCCAAGCCTCACCAAGAGAAAGTCATTCGAAAGCAACAAAGAGAATATTGAGGTACTTGAAGCATACACAAAATATTGGATTGTGGTATCCCGAAGGAGCAAGATTTGAGTTGATTGGATATTCGGACTCTGATTATGCGGGATGCAAAGTTGAAAGAAAGAGCACATCAGGCACATGTCAACTATTGGGAAGATCACTTGTATCTTGGTCATCAAAGAAGCAAAATAGTGTAGCACTTTCAACCACCGAAGCAGAGTACATTTTGGCCGGTAGTTGTTGTGCACAATTACTTTGAATGAAGGCTACTTTGAGTGATTTTGGAATCAAATTCAAGCAAGTGCCATTGCTATGTGACAATAAGAGTGCCGTAAAGCTCACAAACAACCTAGTTCAACATTCAAGAACAAAGCATATAGATGTCCGCCATCATTTCATAAGAGATCACCAATAAAAAGGGGACATTTGCATTAAGAGTGTGGACACCGAAGATCAATTTGCCGATATCTTCATCAAACCACTTGATGAAAAGAGGTTTTGCAAGCTAAGGAATGAATTGAACATACTTGACTTCTCCAATATGTGTTGATGCACCCCCACTATATGACATGCCTCTCTTTCGAACAAAGCAAGGTAAAGTTGATTGATATGTCATCCATCCATTGCTAAGGACTTGTTTAGTGCATCTAGTCATTCCTATCATGTCCTAGGCTCATTCATGAAAATCAAATGAATTTGATGCTTGTATGGTACCACTATTGCTTGTATATTTGAAATGATCTAGTGGTAGCATATGACATGTTTGTGGGCTTGTAAACCTAGTGTTTGATCTAGAAAATAAGCTATAATTGTTTAACTCAACATGGTACAAGATAACCCTTAATTAGAGGTGTGAAGAAGCTTGTCCTTGGATCAAACTGAGTTAAATATCTTTTGCAAGTAATCAAGATTGAACCAAATTGGAAAAATAATCCTCATTTCACATGGTTTCACCCCAACCTATCTATAATTTGAGCTTACCTTTTGTGCTAATTGTTGACAAAGGAGGAGAGAAATTCACAAAGATAGTAGGAGCAAAGCAAACAAATGAAATGACAATTGTAGGGGATCAATCAAGAATGCACACAAGTAGGGGAGCAAGCTCATAAACTTGTATGTTGCATTTGAATATGCATTTCATATATTTGCTTGCATGACACAAGTTCTAAATTTCAATATCCATGCTTGTGTGGTGTATGCTAGTTATATGCTTGAATGGTGAAATGAAAAACTAGTATGCATAGGCTAAAGTAACTAGACTTATGTTCATTTTATGGAAACTGGACCTTTGCTTGTAATGTTGATCTCATGGTGTATTCTAGTTTTTGTGTATGTATAGTTACTAATTGTGCTAAGGATGTTATATTGGTGCACTCTGATTGGTATCACGCTTCAAAGGTCCATCTCTTATACCTTAGCATCATACGATAGAAATTGTCTCCTATATTTCCTATCTAAGCATATGTGCAAGCTACAATCCAAACTCTTAGCACATATGTAGGGGGAGCAATTGCTACCATTTCAAGTTCATGAAACTTGTCTATATTCTTTTACACATGGTAAATATGCTTGGGCAAGCAACGTGGATTCAATTAAATCTCAATTCATATCTTTGTGTAAGGGTTGTCATCAATTACCAAAAAAGGGAAGATTGAAAGCTCTAGTTTGGTTTTGGTTAATTGATGAAACCCTAAGTGCTAACCTAGTTTATCAAAGTGATTATAAGATAGGTAACACTACTCCAAGTAATGAAGCAATGGTAAAGATCATGATGATGGTGATGGCATGGTGATGATCGAATGCTTAAACTTGGAAAAGAAGAAAGAAAAAAACAAAAGGCCCAAGGCAAAGGTATAAATAGTAGGAGCCATTTTGTTTTAAGTGATCGAGACACTTAGTGAGTGTGATCACATTTAGGATCGATAGCCGTACTATTAAGAGGGGTGAAACTCATATTGAAATACGGTTATCAAAGTGCCACTAGATGCTTTAACTCATTGCATATGCATTTAGGATCTAGTGGAGTGCTAACACCCTTGAAAATGTGTTGTGAAAATATGCTAACACATGTGCACAAGGTGATACACTTGGTGGTTGGCACATTTGAGCAAGGGTTAGAAACTTCACCGATGGAGTGTCCGCTCGTAGAGTGCGGACAGTCCGACGGTGCCACCGACGCCCTATATAGAAGAGACAGGGGTTCACAGAGTAACCGGACGCTGGTGGCATAGTGACCGGATGCTGGGGTCCTACATCTAGTCAGTAGCAGCAGTGAGCACGCATCTCGGTCTTGTGACCGGATGCTGGCGTGAAGAGTGACCGGACGGTGGTAGGGTGCGTCCGGTCAGTGCTGACATACGCTGACATGAGGCGCATAGAGGAAACGTTGAGTGATCGGACGCCGGGTGAGTTCGATCGAGCTTGACCGGACGCGTCCGGTCATGATATTTCACGTTTGGAACCTTACTGGAAACAACTGGATGTTGGGGTCCTATCTCCTGTCACTTTCTAACTGACGCATCCGGTCATCACTTGACCGTTGAGATTGGGCGAACGACGTTTGAAGCCGATGACATGTGGCAAGCATCGGGCGACCGGACACTGGGGTCCTACGTCTGGTCAATCTGACCGGAGCGTCCGGTCACCCCATGTTGTGCCCAGTGAAGGGGTACAACGGCTCTATTTCATGGGGGCTTCTATTTAAGCCCCATGGCTGGCTCAAGCTCATTCTCTTGGCCATTTGCATTGACATAGCAACCTTGTGAGCTTAGCCAAAGCCCTCTCACTCATCTCCATCATTGATTCATCATCTTTGTGAGATTGGGAGAGAATCCAAGTGCATTGCTTGAGTGATTGCATCTAGAGGCACTTGGTGTTTGTGTTTCGCTGTGGGATTCGCTTGTTGCTTTTGGTGGTTGACACCACCTAGATGGCTTGGTGTAGCGGAGGAGGATTGGCACGAGTCGGTGATTATTCATGGCCATCTATGGTGATTGTGAGGGGATTTGTACCTTCCCTGGTGGAGCGCCGAAAGGTAACTCTAGTGGATTGCTCATGTCATTGAGTTACCTCACTTGTGGGTAGGTTCTTACGGTGTCCAAATTGTGTGGACGAGGTTTGTGCAACACCTCTTAGCTGCCAAACCACTAAGTGTTGGTCGACACAACGGGGACGTAGCGTGTTGGCAAGCACGTGAACCTCGGGAGAAAATTGGTTGTCTCTTGTCATTTGGTATTCTCCCAGTGATTGATTTAATATTCACCTTGTGATTGGTTCACTCCTCTACACGGCGGTATAATCACCCTACTCACTCATTTATACTCTTGCAAACTAGTTGTGGCAAGCTCTTTAGTGTAATTAGAATTGAGAGCTTGCTTTGTTATTTTAAGTTCATCTATTAGAGCTCTTTAGAATAGCTAGATTGAGAGCTCTTAGTGAGTAGTAACATTGCAAGTTGTGTGCCTAGTAATCATTATAACCAGAATTGTTGGATAGGTGGCTTGCAACCCTTGTAGAGCTAGAGCAAGTTTGCATTTCGCTATTTGTCATACTAATCAAATTGCTCTAGTTGATTTGCAGATTTTTAAATAGGCTATTCACCCCCTCTAGCCATATTAGGACCTTTCATCGTCGGAGGGGATCTCCATCACCTCGGTCTCATGGGCCACTGACAGGCGTTCCAGCTCTGTCCTGGGCGCATCTCCCCTCAGCACCTCTAGCACTGATTGGGAAGGTGAGCCATGTAGCCCTCCACCAGGCAAGGCAGGGAGCCCGGCCTCCCTCTCCTCTTCCACCATAGCGGGTGGAGGAGGGGCCGCAAGGGACACCTCTGACATGGCCTCCGCCATCACCACTGGGATCGCCACCAACATCATCGCCGCCGCCGTACTAGCGACCGACCTAGAAGGCACCACCCCCAAAAGGGAAGGACTCGCTGCCACCACCCTGCTCTCCTAGCCGCTCATCACGGCGCGCTGCAAGGTGGGCCTCCAATCCTCCCGCACGGGAGTTAGGGTGATGCTCAGCCCCGACAACATCCGACCGCTGTCAAAAAGGTATGGGTCAGTCACATTCCAAAAAACTCAAAAGCAAGATCAAAAAGAAATAAAGAAAGGCATACCAGGATGAAAGTGGTACGACTCTGAAGCCCGGGCAAGACGACGACGGGCACATAGGGAGAGGATTGCTCCTAGGCCACGACCCATGCCCCCTCGCTTCAACCAGGGGAGCCGACCCAACCAGCTCCTGCTCAGCCTATGAGTCACCATGACCTTCTGCTCGAGGCACGCTGAATGGAGCAGCTGGCAGGGCATCCTCCCACTGTGAGCCACGCACTGGCGCCGGCCCCGATGACACGTGGGTGCAAGCTCGCTCCTCTAACCGCCAGGCTTGTTCTGTCATGCCTGCTACATGCGGGGACAAGACCGGTGATGCCACCGAAGGGCGTGGTGACCACGTTCGCTTGGCCTCCCGTTCGCCAATGGTGTCCATGCTCGCAGCATGCTTCCTCGATGCGGGGACATTGCCATGCCTCTCTACCCCCTCCTCACCGCCAGTGAACATAGCCACAAGATCATAACACTCCACCGAGGTCACAATGACCTCCCGGTTTTCCTCCTCGGAGAAAATCATGTCGTCCCCCACCTCTGTGGGGTCCTCCAACTCAAGCTCTGACTCGACATCGCTCCTATTTTCCGTGGCCTTCACATGCCGAGCGATCTCCTTCTCATACTTCTACTGAGACTCCTTGGCTTTTTTCTTCTTCCTAGCATCTACTGTCTCCTTCTGGGCGGCCTACCGAGCTACGCCCTCCGGCCCCTTCGGAAGGTGCGGCCGGGACTTGTATGCTTCAAATCCCTAAGAAAACAGGCAACTCGAAATCAAAAAATAGGAAAGCCAAGGGGAAAAGAACACGGAGTTAAGAAATGGGAGCATACCAGTTTGGATACCATCATGGCATTGAGAGATATGGGCTTTCCATCGACCTTCTCTTTGGGCCTCAGCTACAGCACCTAGTCAAGGCGACTCCAGACCTCATCGGTCGGTAGCTCCTCCGGCAACATACGGTCAGGGTCCGTCGGGCCATTGAACTTCCACATCAGCCGCATCCTCTCCACCAGTACAGCAACCCGATGGTGGAAGAGGGTGTGGAACACCCGCACCCCGTCAAGGCCATGCCGCATGAGCTTCTGGAGCTCCGCCTCGATGATCTCCACCTTCTTCTGTCGACTGGTGGGGCCCCACGACCAGCTGTCTAGCTTCTCCGGCCTCCGACCAGTAAAGGGGGGGGGGGAACGGCGCCTCCACCAGATTCCTGATGAAGAACCATTCCCCGTGCCATCCTCAGTTGGAGTCACAGGGGAAATACATGGGGTACGAGCCCCCCCCCCCCCGCGCTCGGTTTCTTCTGCAGCGCAAAGCCCCCCACCAACGTGGCCTTGGGTGGATTCCCCACCGACAAAGTTCGCCTAGAGAACATCCACCGAAAGAAGTCCATGTGCGGCTCTATCCTAAGAAAGGCCCCGCACACTGTGATGAAGCCAGCGATATGTAGCACATCAGTCGGATTGAGGTGCTGTAGCTCCAAACCCCACTCATTGAGGAGACCGCGTAGGAACCAGTGCATGGGATATCCTAGGCCGCGCTCATGGAAGGCAACGAAAGAAACCACCTCATCGGCCCGAGGTTGTGGGAAATCCTTCCTCCTGGGAGCCCTCCAGTGCGCCACCTCCTTCGGCGACAGAAACCCCATCTTGGTGAAGGACTCCAGCAGAGACTCCCTCACAATGGATGACCTTTAGCCTAACATTTCGTTTTGGGTTCGCAAATGGATTTGTGAGTTTTCTCCTCTCCCTCGCTCTCTCCCTTTTCTCTCCTAGGAACCACCGCGATACTCAGACGCTCTTGGCGAGAAGGAAGAAAGAGAAGAGATGGTAGATGAGGAATAGGTGAAGGAACAGGGCGAAAGCCCTCTCCCTTCTCCAACTTAAAGAAAAGCGCGTAGCAGATGGGGAAGGCGCGGTGATCAGGGAAAGGCGAAACGACGGGGGCAAAAAACCCTCTCCCTTCCCCATTTAATGCAGATGGGATACGATGGGACACGCCTAAGGTTGGATAACGAGCTGGCTCAGCTCGGCTCGTTAAGATAACGAGCTAGCTTGGCTCGGCTCGTTATCCTAATGAGCCAGAAAGCTAGCTCGGCTCGGCTCGTTAAAAGCTCGAGCTGGATCGTAAAGCTCGCTAGCTAGGTATAAAAAATACACAAAATATAATATTTGCATTTATCTAAAGTTTGAGAATAATAATAATATAAAAGAAATGCATCTAGACCAGTTACCAATAAATTTATAGGGTCTAGACCAGTTACCAGTCAATTGTAAAGTGCAAGACATAAAGTAATACAAAAACTAATATAAGTTTCGATACTTTTTTCCTAGAAGCTTGGCTCATTTAGCTCGCGAGCTGACTCGAGTTGGCTCGTTATTGCTAATGAGCTAAAATCTTGGCTCAACTTGGCTCGTTATCATAACGAGCCGAGTCGAGCTAGCCATGAGCTAAGTGAGCTAACGAGCTTCGAGTTTTTCGTCCAGCCTTAGACGTGCCCTGACCGATGAGATGCACCCTACCCGATGGAACGACACCTGATCAGACGGGACATGGCCTGGGTATGGCCCACCACCACCGCACGACCAGGCATGAAAAACAAAGCGCCACCACACGCAGACGGCTCTCCGTCTCCCTAGGCGGGACATGGAAAAACCCAAACAATAGGATCTCCGCTAGGAGAGACCATCGGGCTTCCTAAGTCAATCGAACGGCTCTAGAAAACTTGAGAGATAGATAAGGAGCAAAGGGACGCCCCATGTAGGTCATGCCGACTCTGTCACGAATGATGAGCGTGGGTCCCGATCCGACATTTCTGATTGGAGCTCTTCAAACCCCATCACTCAAGTCATCAAGGTAACATTACCAACCCCTACCCTTCCTTTATAATCATTCATACATCCATACACGCATTCATTCCATACGACCGCGCCCCATGGACGATTCTACCTAAATCACCCAGGGGCTCGGGAACTAAAGCATTACGTATGTAGTCAAATGTATCACAACGCTCCGTGTTAAGTCATGAAGCGGTAGTTGCCTCATTCAAACATGAGCAACGACTGATCAGGGTTCGAAGGCCGGTCCAAGAAGGGCTCAAAGTCGCCTCATGTCAAACAGAGCCAGGGGAGAAAACACAGATGAGCCCCGTGAGACCCTCACCCAGTCTGCCCTGAAGCGGATAGGGTCATCTCAACCTTCTCATTCGATCCTAAACCTATGCCAAACCCATAGAATCTCCATCAAGGGGAGGCCAGCGGGCCACCTGGGTCGGTCTTCGGAATGACCTAGGCATCTGACGAGTTGTAGGTAAAGAAGTAGTGGAATGTCATAAGAGGGCTATGCCAACCCCGTCACGAACGACAGACCCGGATTCCACTCGATCATACCCGTTAGCGAGCTCACCGAGCGCGTACTCGAGCCCGAGCGATCGAGGCAAGCTACAAAGCTCAGCCCCTTTGGTTGTGAGAAACCGAGGATGGGGTAACGCATAAAACTCAAACCGACCCCTACCAAGCGAATGGGGCTCAGGGGCTCAAAAACACCTAAACTAACTGCCTCGGCTACGTGGGCTACACCGACACCGGGATATGCAAGCTCCGCTTCGTCCGATCCCTAACCTAACTGCCTCGGCTGCGCGGGCTGCATCGACGCTAGGATTCGCGAGCTCTACCTTGCCTGATCCCTAAATTAATTGCCTTGGCTATGCGGGCTACACCGACACCAGGATCTATGAGCACCGTCGCCCGATCCCTAAAACCCACCTTGGCTGCGCACGACACCTTGGTTGATGACTCCGTCTCGACTAAAATACATGCACACATGCCCACTAACAAAACCCCCTAGGCGATCCTGCCCGAATCGCCCGAGGGCTCAGGGGCTACACCCGCGGGTGCGCTCGTGTGCACCCGCTGACGAAACAAAACCTCCTCCATTGGCAACACGAAAAACCCCCCAGATGATTCTGCTCGAATCACCCGGGGGCTCGAGGGCTACACCCACGGGTGTGCTCACGCGCACCCATTGTCAAGACAAAAATCCCCTAGACGATTCTTCCTGAATTGTCCGAGGGCTTGGGGGCTACACCCGTGGGTGCGTTCGTGCACACCCGCTGTCAAGACAAAAATCCCCCAGACGATTCTACCCGAATTGCCCAGAGGCTTGGGGGCTCCTGTCAGGTTCATAAACCCGAGGTCCCTCATGGACTGGCTTCCCAGCAAAGGCTTGGCTCAGCAGGCAACGTTGCCAACCAACGCACAACTCTTGGGCCGACCCAAGTACCTAAAATGATAGGTCAGACGAGCGATCCAATCTCCGACCGGAAGGCCTGGCCGAGAAGGAACGGCACCCGCTTCTGACTCCGGCCCGCCTCTCCAACCAGAGCGCTCGCTTCGGTCTCTAGCCCACCTCCGGACGGCCTCTTCGACCGAAAGGCCTGTTCAAAACACCACTTCCGACTCCGACCCGCTTATCCAATCGGGAAAACGCCGAACCCCTGCTTACAGCTCCTCTCCAACTAGCACAATCAGAGCCGACTAGGACCAACCGACCAGGGACACCCGCTCGATAAAGACCAGGAAATGGATGGAGAAAGTAAGGTAGGATGCACAAGTCAAACTGCAATACCAGGGACCGTACCCTGTGCACCTGCCAGACAGTACCCTGCGACCTGCCTGGCATGACAGAACCGAAGTAGTGTTGTAGGCATTGACATTTTCCCCTATAGTGCTGTGAACGCCATCAACTCCCATACTAGACGAATATGGTAAGGCTCCCCCATGTGCCTCTAGGGCATCAACAGTGTTGTAGGCGCCAGCATTTACTGTGCCAGACGAACATGGTAAAACCCCTTGCATGCCTCTAGGTATCAATAGTGTGGCAGGCACCGACATCTGTCATACTTGAAGAAGATGACGCAACCTCCCACGTGCATCTAACACTAAACAGTATTGTGGGCGCCTACCATCATCTTGTACCCACCGGTATGGGCAACAAGACTTAGTAGCATACAAACTCTCTCTCTATCACTTGTAAGGCCATCCCCTTCATCTATAAAAGGGGATGCGCTCTCTCCCAAAAGACTCGGTTCATTCAAATTGATCAAGTTCACTAGGACACTTAGCACATAACGGCGCTCTCATCACTCTTGGCCCTTCAGACCAGAGTCTGGCCGGACCCCTTGTATCCCCTATCTTTCTCCTTCTCGTTTGTAACCCCACTACAAACTTCGAGCACCTAGGCTTAAGAATAAAGTCATCGACCGACTCAAACTGGACATAGGGCATGTTGCCTGAACCAGTATAAACCCTGTGTCATTGAGTGCTAGGTCACCTCCGATCACAATGTACGACAAAACTATAAATATTTACATGTTGGTCACTTTCTGCATCGACAAACTGCCTTCAATGGTTCATGGAAAACTAATCGTGCCATCAACGTCACCAGTTGCCCCTGGAAAGAAGAATGTGTAAGTAACTAGACAAAGCAGGATATTTGGGAAACTCGGTTGTCATTTGTTACTTCAGTCATGCTTGTCTGAAGCTAATGCAACACTAATTTTCCATAAGGAATATCATGATTCAGTCAATTCCTGCTCACCCACTCAGTGAGACCCTTGGTGTACCCTTTTCCCCATGCTTCCCATTCTCGAAATGCATACAGGCCCTGTTCGCTTCTCTTATAATCCGTCTTTTTAGCTTGTTTTTTCAGCTAGAATAGTGTTTTTCTCTCACAACTAATCAACCGGAACAATGTTTTTGCTTGTTTTTTCAGCGAAGCGAACGGGGTCATAACCTGTATCATACATGAAATGGTGGGGATATCAAAATGGGACAAAGCTCTCTACTCTCTCACATGAACACAAAAACAACTCTTATGGCTTGACATTTGTCCCCTCTTGTTCCTTCCTTTTCATAATTTGGATGAATATATATAAGGAAGCCGATGTCAACGTATGAAAAGGTCAAGGGAGAAGAGTGAGGTACATTTATTGAACGGGGGTGGCAGCAGAGAAGGGGTGAGTGCATGTTGTCATTGAAATGAGTTGGTGAACATGTCGGCATGGAAGACTAGATGAGAAGGACACTATGCCCTATTAACCATATTTATTGGTACAGTGTCCTGCTTTTTTCCCTAGTTACTGAGGATGAGCGGGCACAATTGAACTTGAATATTGAAGATCAATATGGCTGCTTATAAAAATGATCTCAAAAGGGTAATGCCATTAGTGTTTCATACCACCGTCAAGTCAAATTTTATGTCATGCATGGGGGTTTGATGGGGTAGCACACAAAACATAGAGGATTATACCAGTTCGAATGACCCAGCCCTGTGTCTAGTGTGTCAAGTAGAGTTCTATTGTTGTGCCCATTATACCAGTTCGAGTGATTCGGAAAGTAGAGTTCTATTGCTGTGCGTGAGTGCTCAAAGTTCGTGTAGGGATGTGAGTTGCAAGACATTGAGAATACTCTATGTGAGAGTGGTTGCTTCTTGTGCTTGTTTTGTGTTTTTCGGTTTGTCTTCTCTTGGTGCGGTTCCCTGTCCCATTTATATGGATAGGGGAATGGGGTTTACAAGTACCGTGAGTTGGTGGTGGTGTAGTCATACTCTGCAAAGATTCATCCAACTAGTTGCCTCATGCATCACTGATCTGATTGGTTGTCTGCGCAATGTCCTTTTTTATGGGTTTTGTGGTTGGGGAGTCTCCTTCTGGCCTTGTTTAGTTGGGCAAAATTTGGGAATTTGGCTATTGTAGCACTTTTGTTTTTATTTGGCAACTAGTATTCAATCATGGACTAATTAGGCTCAAAACGTTCGTCTCACGAAAAAAACCAAACTGTGCAATTAGTTTTTTTTGTCTACATTTAATGCTCCATGCACATATCGTAAGATTCGATGTGATGGCTTCTTTTGGACGCCACAGATTTCCCACTCAGACAGACCTTGGCAGGCCTAGGATTTAGAGAGGGGCCTTTTACACCAGTGCCATTAAAAAGATGGCTTAATCGTCAATGCCCCTACAAAGTTGGGTCTATCACTGCCATTCCTAGGTTTGGAAACTTCTTTCGCCCAAGCCATTCCGTCCATTGTAGCTACTAACGGTGGGTAACGTAGGTGGAAAAAGACTTGAATGCCACTGGGAAGTAAGAGGATGACTAAAAACTTGTATGTTTCTTCTATGCCACTCCCAGGACCTAGCCTCTTGGCGCCATTCAGGTGGGTTTTGGCACCAATCTTGTTGGCTTTGGCACCAAAATGACCCTGGCTCCCCTAGGCAGTGCACTCCTCATTTCTTCACCACTCACTTCTCTCAACACTCACCATGTTTGAAGCTTCAAGCAGTAGCTATGAGAGGTGGCTCACCAGGCGGGTGTTTTGCCCCAACTGTAGGGTGCTTGCCAATCGATTCACCTCAATGACCGGCAAGAACACCAAGCGTGTCTTCCACAAGTGTCCATACTTCTCGGTATGTCTTTATTCATTGGTCATGTTCTTGTTTATTCCTACTTCTCAAGTGCTTGGTTCCTACAATCTGGTGACCATTTTGTGCTCAGGCTGGAGGCTGCCAGTTCTATCAGTGGGAGGATGAGATGGATGTCACTCCTGCACAAATTGCAGCTCCAGTGGCTCTGCAGCCAATTGCAGCAGGACCTACTGCAGATCCAGCTCATTTGCCCCTCATCCATGAAGCTACCCAGGCTGCTGCTAGAGGTGGAGTGGAAGACAGAGCTGATGGGGTTTTGCAACAGCTAAAATAGATTGAGAAGCTAGTCTTTGTTGCCATCTTTCTTGCCTTGTATGCAATAATGAAGAAGTATGTGTGTGTTTGTGTGTTTGGCTGTGCTCATCTATATGCATGTATGAATGAACAATGATGTATCAATGAATGAATCAATGTTGGAATGTCATTGCAGACCACACAACAGTGCTAATTTATGGTGAACATTTCATTTGACCAAACTGATGATACCAACATTGCATAGGCATAAGTTCAACATAGTATTTCAACACAGCCATAAGTTCACAACACAGTCATCAGTTCACATCACAGGCATAAGTTCAACATAATGTTAACATGACAGGCATAAGTTCACAAAAGATGGGTGTTCTCCAACATGAGTTGTTTCAAAAGGACAAGAGTTGAGTTACCTAGCTGAGTCACCTATTTTTTAATCAAGATGAAGCTTTTTCCTGCCTCTGGTATTTGCTGCTGGGCTGGATGGGTCAGCTGCACCCTATGGAGTGGAAGTAGCAACCTTCTTTGGAGTGAGCTTCTTCTTGAGACCAATCTTCCTCCTCCTTGGACTGGCAACATGGCTGCTTCTCTGCTCATTCAGTGATGCCATCACTGTGGCACTGTCTGTGGCTTCAGTTGTGGCCTCAGCTGTGGCTTCAGTTGTGGCTTCAGCTGGGCCATGGTAAGGTGCCAGGTGCACAGCTTGGAAAGGAACAGGATCATTTTATCTAGTTCCAGATCTTGAAGAAGTAAACACACATTCAAAACATTATCCACAGCTAGAAAATTGAAAACATGATAGGGAGAGGAATGACCATCATACCTGCTAGAAAATTGCTTCTGAGATGTTGATGCAATTGTAGATGTGGATGAGGCATTTCTCTTCCTTTTCTTGGTAACATCATTGTCCACGGCCTCATTTGGAGGGAAAACCATCCCTGCAGCAGGTGTGGCCACCACAATACTTGTCTCTGTGTTGGCTGTAGTAGCTTTCTTCAGCTCCTTCTTTGGCTGACCCCTACAGTTAGCAGAAAACAGCAGTTAGGACATCATATTAGAAAATTTTGCAAGATGACTCAAGAAATGCTTACCTTCAATAGATTGCTTAGCAGTGGTATCCCAAGAAGGAATGACAGGAGGGTCAGTGTTGGGTTTATGGTAGGCTAAAGTCATGTAACAGCACTTGCTAGCTTTATTTTTAGCAAACATCTCAAGTAACTGCTGGTCATTGGTCAAGGGAATGTTCATCTTTGTGTCATGGCACCAGTAAAACAGACTGAAAACATCCCCATAACGTCCAAGATACTTATCCACAATGCCAGACACCACATTTGAGTAGTTTGCAACATCAGCATCCAGAACTTCGTTCAAGCTAAACCACGACGCATGAGTATTTTCAGCAATAATCCAAAATTCTATGTTGTAGCTACTATTTGGATCCATCCTACAGATGAACAACAACGATCACAAAAGGCAGCAATCACACATAACACACTTAGACCTAACTGTCCACAATCACCACGAACAAGCAAGCAAGGGGGAAAAATAGAACTCACCCTTCTCGGAACCAGGAAGGTCGGTCGGCCGTCGCCGTGTTCGCCTCCATGGGCCGCCAATGCAGAGGATGAGCAACGTTATCTTCATTGCACCACTATCCCATGCTGAGGCTCAGGAACGAGGGATCGATTTCTTCTCTCCCCGCCGCCTCCGTAGCCAGTGACTGTCCTGTCGCCGCTAGGGCTTGGGGGATGGGGACAGAGGAGGAATCGAGCGAGATGGGGAGAGTGAGAGCGGTCAATACCGGTCAACACGGAGACCTGTTTTGTCTCTATACCCATGGGCAACTGGGTTATTTCCCATGCCCGACCCCACATGTCAGGCCTCCCAAACGGCGAAAAACAAGCGGAGAGGCGATGGAATGGCTTGGGCGAAAGAAGTTTTCAAACCCAGGGACGGCAGTGATAGACCCAACTTTGTAGGGGCATTGACGATTAGGCCATCTTTTTTAATGGCACTGGCGTAAAAGGCTCTTTAGGGAGCCCCGGGTCTTTGGTTTTACCGTACTCCCTCTGTCGCAAATTATCTGTCGGTTTTTTTTGTTTCCATGCCATAAGTTTTTGACTCGATTTGTAGAAAATACGTGCAACATTTGTATCTCTAAATAAATTTATTAAAAACTAGATTTAAAGATCTTTTTAATGATACCAATTATATACTATAAATATTAATATTTTTTAATATATATTTTGTCAAATTGTTTCTCGGAAAACGAAAACGACATATATTTTGGGACGGAGGAAGTACGGAAAAAAAAGTATGTCAGTAGGTCACCACCTATTCAGGTCACACGTAGCGTGCGTCCGAATGCCCCTTGTGCATGTAAAGAACTGTGCCCCAACTTGCAGTTGCAGTCTTAGGCTACGTTCGCTTGAGCTTATAAGTCAGAATTAGTCATATTTTTTCAACCATGAAATAGTATTTTTCTCTCATAATACATCAGTCTTACAAATCAATCGCAACAGCAGCAAGTCCTGTCGTAGCTACAACTATATATATATATATATATATATATATATATATATATATATATATATATATATATATATATATATATATATATATATATATATATATATATATATATATATATATATATATATATATATATATATATTCGTATGCACACCATTGAGAATGGTTACTTGAGTCGTTACAATTAATTTTCACGCAAACTCTACCATGACAGATATGTAATGTAACTACAGAAAGCGATCAAGCCATTAGGGTGGTCCATCTGCGCTGGAAATATGAAGACAAGCATTTTGGTGAAGAACGGCCACAACAATAGAGGGAGTGGGAAAACACGTCTCTCCTGGATGAGTGTGCTCGGGATGGGAGAGAGGAGTACGTTGGCTTTTGTACTGTGGGCTATCACTGAGTCGTTACAATTAATTTTCACGCAAACTCTACCATGACAGACATGTAATGTAACTACAAAAAGCGATCAGCCATTAGAGTGGTCCATCCGCGCTGGAAATATGAAGACAAGCATTTTGGTGAAGAACGGCCGCAACAATGGAGGGAGTGGGAAAACGCACCTCTCCTGGATGAGTGTGCTCGGGATGGGAGAGAGGAGGGAGGAGGACGTTGGCTTTTGTACCGTGGGCTATTACTGTCGGGGCTTAAGGCAAAAACCGGCAATGATAGCACAACACCATTGCCAATTCAAGCCACGAACCGGCAGTGAAATATCACAGTTGTATCACTGTCGGTTCTAGCCACCAACCGACGGTGATATGGACCTTCACTGTCGGTTTTTTGAGACCCCCAATCATTTTCTGATTTTGAGCAGTGATGGGCCGGCATTGAATCTGTAGTAGTGAATGTAACTACTGAAAGCGATCAAGCCATTAGAGTGGTTGATCTGCGCTGGAAATAGGAAGAGCAAGCATTGCATCTCTGTGCAGTCCTGACAAATAACTTATGTAGTCAATGAGCAGCAGGGGCGGATCTAGGCCCCGGGCTGCCCGAGCTGCAGCCCAGGGCGCGGCCCAAAAATCCCTTTAACAACTCCTTTGTCTAGTCCAAGATAGCCTATGAAAATATGCATTTAGCCCCACCCAACGCGGCTCAAATGTCCCTTACACTACTTTCAACCCCCCTTTGAACTATTTCTGGATCCGCCACTGATGAGCAGGCTCGTCAAATGATTTCACTAGGTACACAATAAAGCTTTAGTAGGTGGAAACATCCATACTTAATTATATTTTCACTGTTCTAGCAATAATACCTATTGGGCCTAATATTTTGGTAGATAAAAAAACAAAGATGCATGCACAATAATACCAATGGGACCTAATATTTCTAAATAAAAGCATACTAAATTATAATTTTTTACTGTTCTAGCAAAATGATACTCTTTTATTGTTTGAACTCAATGTTTTAAATAACAGGCAATGAGAAAGCTATAGCGGGGCTATAGCAGCTAATGCCAGGTGCCACCACAACAAAGTTGTACTAAATGTAGCAGGCTATAGCAGCTGATCAGAGTTCTTTGCTAAATGATATAGCCTGTTATTTAAAACACTGCTTGAACTTCCCCTCCAGTTAGCAAGCATTTACAGCAGTCAATTTGTTTGAAGCAAAAACAACATGCTATTCAAAAACCAAAACAAAGCGATAATCAAAGACGGTTACCAATGGCGACTTGTCTTTGGAAGATGAATGGGTACCTCACGTCATATATCAAGGTCTAATGGTTTATAATAATTTAGAAATTAATTTGAAGATATAAACATTTCTTCTTACAAATATGAATATGTTAGCAAAATCAATAGCCAGATTTCTCGTTTGATCATCTTTCTCAGCTAGTTTTAGAATCAAGAACTGGCCTTTTTCCACACCAAACAAGAACTGGCCTTGTGCTTAGATATGAACAGACACCCACTTTCACCATCGTCACCGCCGTTGAAAAGCTCTTTCCTCCGGCTTTGAGCCATGATGCACTGAGCCGGCACGACATCTCCCATGATAGCAAAGAACCATTTTCCTAATGCCTCCCACCCTTAAATATGCAAGCTAAATTGTTGTGGCGGCCTCTTTTTTTACAAGAAAGCGCATGCTGCCTCTCTTGCTTTTCCATGTTATCAACTCATTGCTCTCAAGCTCAGCTCTTCTTCTGGTTCCTTTCCTCTGTTTTGAGTTGTGATGTTTGCATTGTTGGTATATATATATATATCAGCATCACGGCTAGATGGACAACATATTAGATTAATTACTAGATGGGCTGGTGTTGTATTGTTAGGTATGGCACCAGTACAACGTTGCTTAACTGCTCATAAGTTTTTTTTTCGTAAATAAAGGTTCCCGGTTCAGCGGAGAGTAGGCCCCTCAGTCTACATTATTAGAGATACTAGCCGGCAACCCCGCGCTTTGCGCGGGCAACAGTGGGGAAAAAAAAGGTTGATACTGCAACGTAAAAAAAAAAACAGGTTGGTTCGTTTACGGTGCCCGGAACAGTGTTTTGTGAGAGAGGTCGGAGATTTGAGATTGCACGCCGTATCGCACGTTTACTGTGCCCGGAACAGTGTTTTGTGAGAGAGGTCGGAGATTTGAGATTGCACGCCTTTTATACTATAGTATAGATATATGTCGCTTACTTGCTTATGCTACCAAACATAACTGCTGTCTGCTGATGATTTAAGTTGTCTGGAAAAAAACATTTAATATTATAAATGGTTTTTGAAGAGTTGCTTATTAAGTAGACCTAAATAATATCATGTCAGAATCTTTGGTCATCACACTTTGTACTGGGCATGTATGGTCATTTACACATTTAGTCACTGGGCTTGTCCTGCGGGTGATTGTCTACTTCATGTACTTCAATTTGTAGTGACTAACCTTGTGTTTGACGTATCATCCTATTTCAAACTGCCTGAGCACTGAAACTTCAATCTTGCCTCCCTGCATCAGCGTAATCTTGGTTACATTTTTCACCGCAGAACAAGCAGGCTGACCTTTTCTGTGCACTATTTGGAAGCGCAGAACCATAAATAATTGCCTTTTACAACATCATCAATCAATATTGAACACCACCAAATTGCATTTAAGAAATAGTGAGGAGTAGAAACAATCTAAGATCAATGCAGCCACCACCATTCAGGGCCAATATATTGGTTGTGTAAATGAGTTGGTTCCATATCAGGGCACCTACGCTATTTGTGGTTTGAGTCAACACCATTCTCGTAACTATACTGAATGTGATGCATCTGCCTGTTGGTATAGTTACAAGGTTGATAACAACTACGAGGATGGTAACAACTACTCCACCTATTAGTCTGCATCTTTGGATGGACTATGACTAATTTTTAGCTACTCCTAGTTGTTAGTCCAAGTGATTCAAACATACTGCCGATGACACAGGTTGTGACCGGAAGACACAAACAGCATGCTACATCATCCGACGTTCAACACTCGAAGTAGGCTCCAGCATTCGAGACAATGTCAAATGCTGATCGGGAGTTCAGGTTGATCCTGGGAACCATTTCCCCAATACCTCCCATTCTTGTTTGAGTAACTGAGCTGTAGAGATTATCTATTTAAACACGCATGCTCTTTCTCTCTCTCGTGTTTTCTCAGGCTCAACTTTGGTCCCCGCACATCATCTGCATTCTTTCCTGTGTCACAACGTTTGGGTGCTTTCTAC